>NW_022265638.1:177500-222500 GCF_002021735.2 Oncorhynchus kisutch | reverse complement strand
AATGTATTGACGGCTGAGGCAGGGGACTCTACTGGCTGAGGCAGGGGACTCTACTGGCTGAGGTAATGTATTGACGGCTGAGGAAGGGGACTCTATTGGCTGAGGCAGGGGACTCTACTGGCTGAGGTAATGTATTGACGGCTGGGGCAGGGGACTCTACTGGCTGAGGTAATGTATTGACGGCTGAGGCAGGGGACTCTACTGGCTGAGGCAGGGGACTCTACTGGCTGAGGTAATGTATTGACGGCTGGGGCAGGGGACTCTACTGGCTGAGGTAATGTATTGACGGCTGGGGCAGGGGACTCTACTGGCTGAGGTAATGTATTGACGGCTGAGGCAGGGGACTCTACTGGCTGAGGTAATGTATTGACGGCTGGGGCAGGGGACTCTACTGGCTGAGGTAATGTATTGACGGCTGAGGCAGGGGACTCTACTGGCTGAGGCAGGGGACTCTACTGGCTGAGGTAATGTATTGACGGCTGGGGCAGGGGACTCTACTGGCTGAGGCAGGGGACTCTACTGGCTGAGGTAATGTATTGACGGCTGGGGCAGGGGACTCTACTGGCTGGGGCAGGGGACTCTACTGGCTGGGGCAGGGGACTCTACTGGCTGAGGTAATGTATTGACGGCTGGGGCAGGGGACTCTACTGGCTGAGGTAATGTATTGACGGCTGAGGCAGGGGACTCTACTGGCTGAGGTAATGTATTGACTGTTTACTCTCTCACTCTCAACAGATGGCTGCAGAACTATGTACTGTGCGTGTGTGTGTGTGCCTGTGTGTAGGACCCAGGTACTACTTACCCTGAGGAAGGAAGGGAAGCCCACTCCGTAGTATCCCACAGCGAAGTAGTCTGGCTTGGGCCGGATCACCTTCACAATGTTCTCGTAGAACTGAGCCTGCTTCCTCTGTAACAGGAAGTAACCCTCAGGAAGACTCAATGTACTGGATGCAGAATACCATGTGTACACACACACACACACACGCACACACTGAAAGCCCCATGTCAAGGTGTTGTCCATATGATAATACATAGAGTTCTATACCAGTAGAATATACCACGTCTCCTACAACAAGATGACAGTTTCTATACCAGTAGAATATACCACGTCTCCTACAAGATGACTGTTTCTATACAGGTAGAATATACCACGTCTCCTACAACAAGAAGACAGTTTCTATACCAGTAGAATATACCATGTCTCCTACAAGATGACTGTTTCTATACAGGTAGAATTTACCACGTCTCCTACAACAAGATGACAGTTTCTATACAGGTAGAATATACCACGTCTCCTACAACAAGATGACAGTTTCTATACCAGTAGAATATACCATGTCTCCTACAAGATGACTGTTTCTATACAGGTAGAATTTACCACGTCTCCTACAACAAGATGACAGTTTCTATACAGGTAGAATATACCACGTCTCCTACAACAAGATGACAGTTTCTATACCAGTAGAATATACCACCTCCTACAACAAGATGACAGTTTCTATACCAGTAGAATATACCACGTCTCCTACAACAAGATGACAGTTTCTATACCAGTAGAATATACCACGTCTCCTACAGCAAGATGACAGTTTCTTTCAACAAGATGACAGTTTCTATACCAGTAGAATATACCACATCCTACAACAAGATGACAGTTTCTATACCAGTAGAATATACCACGTCTCCTACAACAAGATGACAGTTTCTATACAGGTAGAATATACCACGTCTCCTACAACAAGATGACAGTTTCTATACCAGTAGAATATACCACGTCTCCTACAACAAGATGACAGTTTCTATACCAGTAGAATATACCACGTCTCTTACAACAAGATGACAGTTTCTATACCAGTCGAATATACCACGTCTCCTACAACAAGATGACAGTTTCTATACCAGTAGAATATACCACGTCTCCTACAACAAGATGACAGTTTCTATACAGGTAGAATATACCACGTCTCCTACAACAAGATGACAGTTTCTATACCAGTAGAATATACCACGTCTCCTACAACAAGATGACAGTTTCTATACCAGTAGAATATACCACGTCTCCTACAACAAGATGACAGTTTCTATACCAGTAGAATATACCACGTCTCCTACAACAAGATGACAGTTTCTATACCAGTAGAATATACCACGTCTCTTACAACAAGATGACAGTTTCTATACCAGTAGAATATACCACGTCTCCTACAACAAGATGACAGTTTCTATACAGGTAGAATATACCACGTCTCCTACAACAAGATGACAGTTTCTATACCAGTAGAATATACCACGTCTCCTACAACAAGATGACAGTTTCTATACAGGTAGAATATACCACGTCTCTTACAACAAGATGACAGTTTCTATACCAGTAGAATATACCACGTCTCCTACAACAAGATGACAGTTTCTATACCAGTAGAATATACCACGTCTCCTACAACAAGATGACAGTTTCTTTACCAGTTGACCATGTGATTAGATTGAACTTACCAAGGAGGCACTGAGCTGCTCAAAGTCAAACATCTCATTCTCATACTGGTCTGCCAGCTCCTTTCCTAGTACAATGGCTTCCTCCCACATCTAAACACACACACACACACACACACACACACACCCACACACACACACACACACACACAGACACGCAGGATATGAGAGAACAGTAATATATATATTAGTCATTGTATTTAGCTGTAGACAGTCCTGCCTACTCCTCCCTCCCCTCCCTCTCTCTCCCAACTCCTCCCCATCTCTCTAACACCTCATCCCCTCCTCCCTCTCTCTCCCACCTCATCCCCTCCTCCCTCTCTCTCTCCCACCTCATCCTCTCCTCCCTCCCCTCCCCCTCTCTCCCCCACCCCACCCCTCTCTCTCCCACCTCATCCTCTCCTCCCTCTCTCTCTCCCACCTCATCCCCTCCCCACCTTCAGTAGTATCGGGGAGGTCTTCCTGACTAAAGCCCCTGCGGTCCCTTGCTCTGCTGAAGATGGGACAGACAGACAGATATTTCTCCAGATTGAGTCATCTGAGAATGGTCTGCTCATCCTGTTTTTGTAGAATGGCATCATGCAGGCACATGATCTACCCTCTGACTGTCTGTCTGTCTGTCTGTCTGTCTGTCAGTCTTGTGGCTTATGGTGATACTGAGGTGGCAGGAGAGGATGGGATAGAGGGAGGAGGTTAGAAAGGAGGATGGGATGGAGGGAGAGAAGATGTAGGGAGAAAGGAGGATGGAGGGAGGGAGAGAGGAGGATAAGAGGGAGGAGGGGAGAGAGGAGGATGGGATGGAGGAGGGGAGAGAGGAGGATGGGATGGAGGGAGGAGGTTAGAAAGGAGGATGGGATGGAGGGAGAGAAGATGTAGGGAGAAAGGAGGATGGAGGGAGAGAGGAGGATAAGAGGGAGGAGGGGAGAGAGGAGGATGGGATGGAGGGAGAGAAGATGGAGGGAGGGAGGAGGATGGAGGGAGAGATGAGGATGGGAGGGAGGGACGAGAGAGGAGGAGAGGAAGATGGAGGGAGAGAGGAGGATGGAGGGAGAGATGAGGATGGGAGGGAGGGACAAGAGAGGAGGAGAGGAAGATGGATGGAGAGAGAGATGAGGATGGGAGGGAGGGACGAGAGAGGAGGAGAGGAAGATGGAGGGAGAGAGGAGGATGGGAGGGAGCGAGGGAGGAGAGAGAGAGGATGGAGGGAGAGAGGAGGATGGAAGGTGGGAGGAGGGAGAGAGGAGGATGGGAAGGAGGATGGGAGAGAGGAGGATGGGAGGGAGAGGAGGATGGGAGAGAGGAGGATGGAGGGAGAGGAGGATGGGAGGGAGAGTGAGAGAAGAAGGGAAGGTGGTTGGTGGGGCAAGGAGGAGAGAGAGGAGGGCCAATAGAGGGCTTCCAGAGGATGGCCAATAGAGGGCTTCCAGAGGAGGGCCAATAGAGGGCTTCCAGAGGAGGGCCAATAGAGGGCTTCCAGAGGAGGGCAAATAGAGGGCTTCCAGAGGAGGGCCAATAGAGGGCTTCCAGAGGAGGGCCAATAGAGGGCTTCCAGATGAGGGCCAATAGAGGGCTTCCAGAGGAGGGCCAATAGAGGGCTTCCAGAGGAGGGCCAATAGAGGGCTTCCAGATGAGGGCCAATAGAGGGCTTCCAGAGGAGGGCCAATAGAGGGCTTCCAGATGAGGGTCAATAGAGGGCTTCCAGAGGAGGGCCAATAGAGGGCTTCCAGATGAGGGCCAATAGAGGGCTTCCAGAGGAGGGCCAATAGAGGGCTTCCAGAGGAGGGCCAATAGAGGGCTTCCAGAGGAGGGCCAATAGAGGGCTTCCAGAGGAGGGTCAATAGAGGGCTTCCAGAGGAGGGCCAATAGAGGGCTTCCAGAGGAGGGCCAATAGAGGGCTTCCAGAGGAGGGCCAATAGAGGGCTTCCAGAGGAGGGCCAATAGAGGGCTTCCAGAGGAGGGCCAATAGAGGGCTTCCAGAGGAGGGTCAATAGAGGGCTTCCAGAGGAGGGCCAATAGAGGGCTTCCAGAGGAGGGCCAATAGAGGGCTTCCAGAGGAGGGCCAATAGAGGGCTTCCAGAGGAGGGCCAATAGAGGGCTTCCAGAGGAGGGCCAATAGAGGGCCAATAGAGGGCTTCCAGATGAGGGCCAATAGAGGGCTTATAGATGAGAGTTTTAGGCGTCGCCACATTGCGCCTCTGGACCGTTGAAGGAGGATCAGATAGAACAGAACATCTGGAACACGCTGAACAAAAAGGTGCAGCTCACTAACTCTGTCTACCTCTTTAGTCTCACCAGACCTACACACACTCTCCCCCCTCTCTCTCTCTCTCTCTCTCTCTCTCTCTCTCTCTCTCTCTCTCACCCCTCCCTCTCTCTCTCAACCACCCCCCTCTCTCTCTCACCCCTCCCTCTCTCTCTCACCACCCCCCATCTCTCTCACCACCTCCCCTCTCTCACCACCACCCCTCTCTCACCACCACCCCTCTCTCACCACCCCCCCTCTCTCACCACCTCCCCTCTCTCTCTCACCCCCCCTCTCTCAATCTCTCACCAACACTCACTTTCTCATCAACACACACACTATATCTCTCTCTAATACACCCCCTCCCCCCCTCCCATCACCCTTCCTCCCTCTCCCCCCCCCCCCCACCCATCACCCTTCCACCCTCTCTACCCCCTCCCATCACCCTCCTGCCTCTAGGTACCTTGCCCTTGTCGAAGAAGTTGATGATCTCCTGGTAGAGCTGGTCCTTGAGTTGTCCTTGTGTGGAGGCCTGGTAGCCGTCTCTCTGGGTCAGGTGAGCTGCACACGGCTCCTCAGACCACTGCAGGGACACAGATCATGTTACCTCTATAGAACAGACCCTGTAGATACAGATCATGTTACCTCTATAGAACAGACCCTGTAGATACAGATCGTGTTACCTCTATAGAACAGACCCTGTAGATACAGATCATGTTGCCTCTATAGAACAGACCCTGTAGATACAGATCATGTTACCTCTATAGAACAGACCCTGTAGATACGGATCATGTTACCTCTATAGAACAGACCCTGTAGATACAGATCGTGTTACCTCTATAGAACAGACCCTGTAGATACAGATCGTGTTACCTCTATAGAACAGACCCTGTAGATACAGATCGTGTTACCTCTATAGAACAGACCCTGTAGATACAGATCATGTTACCTCTATAGAACAGACCCTGTAGATACAGATCGTGTTACCTCTATAGAACAGACCCTGTAGATACAGATCATGTTACCTCTATAGAACAGACCCTGTAGATACAGATCATGTTACCTCTATAGAACAGACCCTGTAGATACAGATCGTGTTACCTCTATAGAACAGACCCTGTAGATACAGATCATGTTACCTCTATAGAACAGACCCTGTAGATACAATATTAACTGTAGCTGAGCAGTATACTCTATCAGACTATATCAGAATTAGATTCCTCAATAGAGCTTAACATTGATCTACAGAGGAGAGGAGGAGAGGAAGAGGAGGGATGAGGAGAGGAAGAGAGGAAAAGAGAGAGAGAGGAGGGAGGAGGAGAGGAAGGAGGAGGAGAAGAGGGAGGAGGAGTGGAAAGAGGAGAGGAGGGAGGAGGAGAAGAGTAGAGGAGGAGAGAGAAAGAGAGGAGGGAGGAGAAGAGGAGGGAGGAGGAGAGGAGAGAGGAGGGGAAGAGGAGGAGAGAAGAGAAGAGGAGGAGAGGAGGGGAAGAGGAGGAGAGGAAGAGGGAGGAGGAGAGGAGGGAGGAGGAGGAGAGGAAAGGGGAGAGGAGGGAGGAGGAGAGGAGAGGAGGAGAGGATAGAGGAGGAGAGGAAATGGGGGAGGAGGGAGGAGGAGAGGAGGAGAGGAAAAGAGAGAGAGGAAGGAGGAGGAGAAGAGGGAGGAGGAGTGGAAAGAGGAGAGGAGGGAGGAGGAGAGGAGGAGAAGAGGAGAGAGAAAGAGAGGAGGGAGGAGGAGAAGAGGAGGAGAGAGGAGAGGTTGAGGAGGAGAGGAGGGGTGAGGAGAGGAGAGAGATAACTTATGGAAAAGCTACATTAACACATCAGATATTGATTTATGCAGTGATAAAACCATATTAATCATCACACATTGTGCTTCATTCTGTAAACAACAGGGAGATGGAAATATTTCTGCTGACCACACAGTCCTCTCCTCCAGTCTCTCTACCCACTCTAATAATTAACGTTGTGAGTGGCTGGACAAGGCCGGCTAACAGGCTAGATGCAGCGATCCTATTGGCTCCCCGTCCCGGGCCTCGGTAACCCTACTAAGGTCCTGTCACAACTGATTCATTGCCACGGTAACGTAACTGACATTCCATGCTGTTGTTGAACAAGAGAGAACGCAACGATCTCTAGGTAAAATCGAATTAGGTAGCGGGTGCCCTCCCAAACGGCACCCTAATCCCTATATAGTGCACTACATTTTTTGGAATGGGCCCTGGTAAAAAAAAGAAAGAAGTTGTGCACTATATAGGGAATAGGGGGCCATATGGGATGAAGACAATATTTACAAAGCAAAGCTGGCACCGTCTGTTGAAGTGACGTGACCTCCACATTTTCATGTGCGGTACAGTGCACTGTGGGAGAAAAGCAACGGCTCGCAGGTCCTGTGGACTCGGAAATCCAAACGGAACCGGGCCACGTTCCATTGGCCAATAAGCAGGAAGTCTTGATCCTGTTTGGATTTGGAGACTAGGAAGGTTGGCTTCCTTTACATGGAGTCTAAGGTTAAAGGTCAAACAGCCTAAATGAAAGGGATTCTGCAGGACGTTGGTTATTATTGATTGCGTTACAGTTTGAGCAGCTCTTCCGTGATTAAAGAGAGGAGAGGTGTTTACGTTGCCATGGTCACCTAGTTATTTCTGGAAGTGCTGAAACGACATCAATCACAATGACGCTGTAAATTCAACATCCTCAGCCAGGTTTCCTACAAGGCTGTGTCCCAAATCACAACCCATTCCTTATGTAGTGACCAGGGCCCTATGGCCAATGGTACACTATTCCCTACGTAGTGCACTACTTTGACCAGGGCCCTATGGCCAATGGCACCCTATTCCCTACGTAGTGCACTACGTTGACCAGGGCCCTATGGCCAATGGTACCCAGTCCCTACGTAGTGCACTACTTTGACCAGGAACCATAGGCTGCCATTTGGGATGTAGACTAGCAATGATAATTCTCGTAGTACATTATTTTATCTATATAGTGGACCACAGAGAGAGACCAGACTCATGATCTATATAGTGGACCACAGAGAGAGAGACCAGACTCATTATCTATATAGTGGACCATAGAGAGACCAGACTCATTATCTATATAGTGGACCACAGAGCTCTCTCTATATAGTGGACCATAGTGAGACCAGACACATGATCTATATAGTGGACCATAGAGAGACCAGACTCATTATCTATATAGTGGACCATAGAGAGACCAGACTCATTATCTATATAGTGGACCATATAGAGACCAGTCACATTATCTATATAGTGGACCATAGAGAGACCAGTCACATTATCTATATAGTGGACCATAGAGAGACCAGACACATTATCTATATAGTGGACCATAGAGAGACCAGACTCATTATCTATATAGTGGACCATAGAGAGACCAGACACATTATCTATATAGTGGACCATAGAGAGACCAGTCACATTATCTATATAGTGGACCATAGAGAGACCAGACACATTATCTATATAGTGGACCACAGAGAGACCAGTCACATTATCTATATAGTGGACCATAGAGAGACCAGACACATTATCTATATAGTGGACCATAGAGAGACCAGTCACATTATCTATATAGTGGACCATAGAGAGACCAGACACATTATCTATATAGTGGACCATAGAGAGACCAGTCACATTATCTATATAGTGGACCATAGAGAGACCAGACACATTATCTATATAGTGGACCACAGAGCTCTCTCTATATAGTGGACCACAGAGCTCTCTCTATATAGTGGACCACAGAGCTCTCTCTATATAGTGGACCACAGAGCTCTCTCTATATAGTGGACCGTAGAGAGAGACCAGACTCATTATCTATATAGTGGACCATAGAGAGACCAGACTCATTATCTATATAGTGGACCACAGAGCTCTCTCTATATAGTGGACCATAGAGAGAGACCAGACTCATTATCTATATAGTGGACCATATAGAGACCAGACTCATTATCTATATAGTGGACCATAGAGAGACCAGACTCATTATCTATATAGTGGACCATAGAGAGACCAGACCCATTATCTATATAGTGGACCATAGAGAGACCAGACCCATTATCTATATAGTGGACCATAGAGAGACCAGTCACATCATCTATATAGTGGACCACAGAGCTCTCTCTATATAGTGGACCATAGTGAGACCAGACACATGATCTATATAGTGGACCATAGAGAGACCAGACTCATTATCTATATAGTGGACCATAGAGAGACCAGTCACATCATCTATATAGTGGACCACAGAGCTCTCTCTATATAGTGGACCATAGAGAGACCAGACACATGATCTATATAGTGGACCACAGAGAGACCAGACTCATTATCTATATAGTGGACCATAGAGAGAGACCAGACACATGATCTATATAGTAGACCATAGAGAGACCAGACACATGATCTATATAGTGGACCACAGAGAGAGAGACCAGACTCATTATCTATATAGTGGACCACAGAGAGACCAGACTCATTATCTATATAGTGGACCATAGAGAGAGACCAGACTCATTATCTATATAGTGGACCATAGAGAGACCAGACTCATTATCTATATAGTGGACCATAGAGAGAGACCAGACACATGATCTATATAGTGGACCATAGAGAGACCAGACACATGATCTATATAGTGGACCACAGAGAGAGACCAGACACATTAGCTATATAGTGGACCATAGAGAGACTAAAAACAGAAAGACAGTTGAGCTTCCTACAAACCAATTCATGACACAGATTGAAGAAAGACTCTCACCTCCAGGCTCTGCTTTGGAAAAATCTATTACATTTTACAGTATAATAACCTCCTGTTCTCTCTTTTATCTCTGTCTCCCTCTTTGCAGCATTTGGGGAAAGCCCCAGCAGGTTTGAAATGGCAAAACATTATAATAAGAAGAAATAAATATATATATATAATAAGAAGAAATTAGATTCTTCCTCATTGTGTCCCGTTGTCCCATAGAGATGTATAGAGTTCACAACATTGCATCTGTCCTATTACGGTGTCTGTGGGCACACGGGCAGCGCCATTGAGACCGATACAACATCTCTCCCCAGTCCCCTCTCTCTCTCTCTCTCTCTCTCTGTCTCTTCCCAGTCCCCTCTCTCTCTCTCTCTCTCCCCAGTCCCCTCTCTCTCTCTCTCTCTCTCCAGTCCCCTCTCTCTCTCCCCAGTCCCCTCTCTCTCTCTCCATTCTTCTCATCTCTCCCCAGTCCCCTCTCTCTCTCTCTCCATTCTTCTCCTCTCTCCCCAGTCCCCTCTCTCTCTCTCTCTCCTTTCTTCTCCTCTCTCCCCAGTCCCCTCTCTCTCTCTCTCCATTCTTCTCTCTCCCCAGTCCCCTCTCTCCATTCTTCTCCTCTCTCCCCAGTCCCCTCTCATCTCTCCCCAGTCCCCTTTCTCTCTCTCTCCATTCTTCTCCTCTCTCCCCAGTCCCCTCTCTCCATTCTTCTCCTCTCTCCCCAGACCCCTCTCTCTCTCTCTCTCTCCATTCTTCTCCTCTCTCCCCAGTCCCCTCTCTCTCTCTCTCTCCTTTCTTCTCCTCTCTCCCCAGTCCCCTCTCTCCATTCTTCTCCTCTCTCCCCAGACCCCTCTCTCTCTCTCTCTCCATTCTTCTCCTCTCTCCCCAGTCCCCTCTCTCTCTCTCTCCATTCTTCTCTCTCCCCAGTCCCCTCTCTCCATTCTTCTCCTCTCTCCCCAGTCCCCTCTCATCTCTCCCCAGTCTCTCTCTCCATTCTTCTCCTCTCTCCCCAGTCCCCTCTCTCTCTCTCTCTCTCCTTTCTTCTCCTCTCTCCCCAGTCCCCTCTCTCCATTCTTCTCCTCTCTCCCCAGACCCCTCTCTCTCTCTCTCTCTCTCTCTCTCCATTCTTCTCCTCTCTCCCCAGTCCTCTCTCTCCATTCTTCTCCTCATCTCATCAGTCCTCTCCTGACAGAGGGAGGATTAAAACATGGTTGGACGTATCTCTGCTATCCAGATCCTGTTCCCCAACACATTGATATTCACGGTCACACCTCTGCTACTGCAAGGTTAAGAGCCATCTATGTGATTACAGCTGACTGGGGCTTTGTCCTCTACAACTGGTGCTATTCAACAGACGCTAAAAGACACACATTTACACTATCAATTCATAGAGAGAGAGAGAAGGAGGGAGAGATAGAAGGAAAGAGAGGGAGAGAGAGAGAGAGAGAGGGAGAAGGAGGGAGAGAGAGAGAGTGTTTGTGTATCTGAGCTGTGTGTATATGTGTGTGTGTGCGTGTGTGTATGTGTGTGTGTGTGTGTGTGCGTGTGTGTGTGAATACCTTCAGCAGCTTAGCGTGCAGCAGCAGTGTGTAGGCAGCTTCAGTGTAGTTGTCACACTCCTTGTGGAGGTCACACAGCTTGTACAGGTACCTGTCCGGACAGAGGACACACGGGTTACCATGGTGACAACAGACAGAGAGGAGTCAACGGTACACAGCTTCAATATGACGTCACCATGGTGACAACAGTACACACCTTGGTGGGCTTCAATATGACGTCACCATGGTGACAACGGTACACACCTTGGTGGGCTTCAATATGACGTCACCGTGGTGACAACGGACAGAGACGAGTCAACTGTGTCTGAAATGGTCCCCGAGTCACTACATAGAGCTCTGTTCAGCAGTAGTGCACTATGTGGGAGCCTGGTCTAAAGTAGTGCACTATGTAGGGAATAGGGCTCTGGTCAATAGTAGTGCACTATATAGGGAATAGGGTGGGTCCTGGTCAATAGTAGTGCACTATATAGGGAATAGGGTGGGTCCTGGTCAATAGTAGTGCACTATATAGGGAATAGGGTGCTGGTCAATAGTAGTGCACTATATAGGGAATAGGGTACTGGTCAATAGTAGTGCACTATATAGGGAATAGGGTGAGTCCTGGTCAATAGTAGTGCACTATATAGGGAATAGGGTGAGTCCTGGTCAATAGTAGTGCACTATATAGGGAATAGGGTACTGGTCAATAGTAGTGCACTATATAGGGAATAGGGTGGGTCCTGGTCAATAGTAGTACACTATATAGGGAATAGGGTGGGTCCTGGTCAATAGTAGTGCACTATATAGGGAATAGGGTGGGTCCTGGTCAATAGTAGTGCACTATATAGGGAATAGGGTGAGTCCTGGTCAATAGTAGTGCACTATATAGGGAATAGGGTGGGTCCTGGTCAATAGTAGTGCACTATATAGGGAATAGGGTACTGGTCAATAGTAGTGCACTATATAGGGAATAGGGTGCTGGTCAATAGTAGTGCACTATATAGGGAATAGGGTGCTGGTCAATAGTAGTACACTATGTAGGGAATAGGGTGCTAGTCAATGGTAGTGCACTATATAGGGAATAGGGTGCTGGTCAATAGTAGTGCACTATATAGGGAATAGGGTGCTGGTCAATAGTAGTGCACTATATAGGGAATAGGGTGCTGGTCAATAGTAGTGCACTATATAGGGAATAGGGTGCTGGTCAATAGTAGTGCACTATATAGGGAATAGGGTGCTGGTCAATAGTAGTACACTATATAGGGAATAGGGTGCTGGTCAATAGTAGTGCACTATATAGGGAATAGGGTGCTGGTCAATAGTAGTGCACTATATAGGGAATAGGGTGCTGGTCAATAGTAGTACACTATGTAAGGAATAGGGTGCTGGTCAATGGTAGTGCACTACATAGGGAATAGGGTGCTGGTCAATAGTAGTGCACTATATAGGGAATAGGGTGCTGGTCAATAGTAGTGCACTATATAGGGAATAGGGTGCTGGTCAATAGTAGTGCACTATATAGGGAATAGGGTGCTGGTCAATAGTAGTGCACTATATAGGGAATAGGGTGCTGGTCAATAGTAGTGCACTATATAGGGAATAGGGTGCTGGTCAATAGTAGTGCACTATATAGGGAATAGGGTGCTGGTCAATAGTAGTGCACTATATAGGGAATAGGGTGCTGGTCAATAGTAGTGCACTATATAGGGAATAGGGTGCTGGTCAATAGTAGTACACTATGTAGGGAATAGGGTGGGTCCTGGTCAATAGTAGTGCACTATATAGGGAATAGGGTACTGGTCAATAGTAGTGCACTATATAGGGAATAGGGTGCTGGTCAATAGTAGTGCACTATGTAGGGAATAGGGTGCTGGTCAATAGTAGTGCACTATATAGGGAATAGGGTGGGTCCTGGTCAATAGTAGTGCACTATATAGGGAATAGGGTGGGTCCTGGTCAATAGTAGTGCACTATATAGGGAATAGGGTGCTGGTCAATAGTAGTGCACTATGTAGGGAATAGGGTGCTGGTCAATAGTAGTGCACTATATAGGGAATAGGATAGGTCCTGGTCAATAGTAGTGCACTATATAGGGAATAGGGTGCTGGTCAATAGTAGTGCACTATGTAGGGAATAGGGTGCTGGTCAATAGTAGTGCACTATATATGGAATAGGGTGGGTCCTGGTCAATAGTAGTGCACTATATAGGGAATAGGGTGCTGGTCAATAGTAGTGCACTATGTAGGGAATAGGGTGCTGGTCAATAGTAGTGCACTATGTAGGGAATAGGGGACCACTTCAGATGTGGACTGATGCAGTTCATGGTGACATTTTCCTTTTATCTCAGAAAACGCTTTTTAGACGTGGACCACTAGGGCTGACTGATGGACAGCTAGGGCAGACTGACAGACCGCTAGGGCAGACTGACGGACCGCTAGGGCAGACTGATGGACAGCTAGGACAGATTGAAGACCGCTAGGGCAGACTGACTGACCGCTAGGGCAGACTGACCGACCGCTAGGGCAGACTGATGGACCGCTAGGGCAGACTGTTGGACAGCTAGGACAGATTGAAGACCGCTAGGGGAGACTGATGGACCGCTAGGGCAGACTGGCCGACCGCTAGGGCAGACTGACGGACCGCTAGGGCTGACTGATGGACCGCTAGGGCAGACTGTTGGACAGCTAGGACAGATTGAAGACCGCTAGGGCAGACTGACGGACCGCTAGGGCAGACTGACCGACCACTAGGGCAGACTGACGGACCGCTAGGGCTGACTGATGGACCGCTAGGGCAGACTGTGACTTCACAGAGGCACTGAGCCCAAAAACACCTGGTCTTGACTTCACAGAGGCACTGAGTACAAAAACACCTGGTCTTGACTTCACAGAGGCACTGAGTACAAAAACACCTGGTCTTGACTTCACATAGGCACTGAGTACAAAAACACCTGGTCTTGACTTCACAGAGGCACTGAGTACAAAAACACCTGGTCTTGACTTCACAGAGGCACTGAGTACAAAAACACCTGGTCTTGACTTCACAGAGGCACTGAGTACAAAAACACCTGGTCTTGACTTCACAGAGGCACTGAGTACAAAAACACCTGGTCTTGACTTCACAGAGGCACTGAGTACAAAAACACCTGGTCTTGACTTCACAGAGGCACTGAGTACAAAAACACCTGGTCTTGACTTCACAGAGGCACTGAGTACAAAAACACCTGGTCTTGACTTCACAGAGGCACTGAGTACAAAAACACCTGGTCTTGACTTCACAGAGGCACTGAGTACAAAAACACCTGGTCTTGACTTCACAGAGGCACTGAGTACAAAAACACCTGGTCTTGACTTCACAGAGGCACTGAGTACAAAAACACCTGGTCTTGACTTCACAGAGGCACTGAGTACAAAAACACCTGGTCTTGACTTCACAGAGGCACCGAGTACAAAAACACCTGGTCTTGACTTCACAGAGGCACTGAGTACAAAAACACCTGGTCTTGACTTCACAGAGGCACTGAGTACCAAAAACACCTGGCCTTGACTTCACAGAGGCACTGAGTACAAAAACACCTGGTCTTGACTTCACAGAGGCACTGAGTACAAAAACACCTGGTCTTGACTTCACAGAGGCACTGAGTACAAAAACACCTGGTCTTGACTTCACAGAGGCACTGAGTACAAAAACACCTGGTCTTGACTTCACAGAGGCACTGAGTACAAAAACACCTGGTCTTGACTTCACAGAGGCACTGAGTACAAAAACACCTGGCCTTGACTTCACAGAGGCACTGAGTACAAAAACACCTGGTCTTGACTTCACAGAGGCACTGAGTACAAAAACACCTGGTCTTGACTTCACAGAGGCACTGAGTACAAAAACACCTGGTCTTGACTTCACAGAGGCACTGAGCCCAAAAACACCTGGTCTTGACTTCACAGAGGCACTGAGTACAAAACACCTGGTCTTGACTTCACAGAGGCACTGAGTACAAAAACACCTGGTCTTGACTTCACAGAGGCACTGAGTACAAAAACACCTGGCCTTGACTTCACAGAGGCACTGAGTACAAAAACACCTGGCCTTGACTTCACAGAGGCACTGAGTACAAAAACACCTGGTCTTGACTTCACAGAGGCACTGAGTACAAAAAACACCTGGTCTTGACTTCACAGAGGCACTGAGTACAAAAACACCTGGTCTTGACTTCACAGAGGCACTGAGTACAAAAACACCTGGTCTTGACTTCACAGAGGCACTGAGTACAAAAACACCTGGTCTTGACTTCACAGAGGCACTGAGTACAATAAAACAACAGAAAAGTGTAGTTGAGGAAGATGATGATGAAGACCTCTTCCTACCTGATGTACATCTCCTCTCTCTCTATCTCCTTGTAGAAGTTCTGAGGATGAAAACATTGAAATAGTTTATGAACAAAACTGAAATGCTTCAACTACGACAGTGAAATAGCAACAACAAATCACAACAATACCAAATCATGAATGTTATGCAGCTGGTGTTTATACATCTGAAATGTCTTTCCAACAGTTGGACAGTAAAGTGTCCTACACAATAAGACAGGTTACTAGGCATCGCAGCAGGACGCAGCCAGACATCTGTCCACAACGGAACAGAACATCGAACAGTGTCTCTCCTACCAGGACGTTGACGGTGCAGCTCATCCGGTTCTCCTTGTTCTCATCGTGCATGATCGTCCTGTAGTCCAGGAGCCTCTCCAACAGACGAACCACCAGGTTCACAAAGCTCTCCCCACTCTTAGACAGGTACTTGTGTTTCCTGCAGTGTTCCAACAGACTGGGGAGGGAGGAGGGGAGAGAGGAGGGGGAGAGAGGAGTGAGAGAGAGGGGAGGGAGAGAGGAGATAGAGGGAGGGGAGAGAGAGGTGGGAGGGAGAGAGGAGGGGGGAGAGAGGGGAGAGAGGTGAGGGAGAGAGGAGGGGGAGAGAGGGGAGAGAGGGGAGAGAGAGGGGGGAGAGGAGGGGGAGAGAGGAGTGAGAGAGGTGAGAGAGGGAGAGAGGTGAGAGCGAGAGGGGGGAGAGAGGTGAGGGGATAGAGAGAGGGGTGGGAGGGGAGAGAGGTGAGGGGAGGGGAGAGAGGTGAGGGGAGGGGAGAGAGGAGCGAGAGAGGAGAGAGAGGGAGGGGAGAGAGAGGTGGGAGGGAGAGAGGAGGGGGAGAGAGAGGGGAGAGAGGAGGGAGGAGAGAGAGGTGAGAGCGAGAGGGGGGAGAGAGGTGAGGGGATAGAGAGAGGGGTGGGAGGGGAGAGAGGTGAGGGGATAGAGAGAGGGGTGGGAGGGGAGAGAGGTGAGGGGAGGGGAGAAAGGGGTGGGAGGGGAGAGAGGGGTGGAAGGGGGGAGAGGTTGAGGGGAGAAAGAGAGGGGAGGCAGATGAGTGGAGGAAGAGAGAGGGGGAGGGAGGGAGGGAGGGAGGGGAGGGAGAGAGAGGGGAGGGAGAGAGGGGAGGGAGAGAGGGGGAGGGAGAGAGGGGAGGGAGAGAGGGGGGAGTGGGAGAGAGGTGAGGGGGAGAGAGGTGAGGGGGGAGAGAGGGGGGAGAGAGGGGGGAGAGGGAGAGAGGGGAGAGAGGTGAGGGGGAGAGAGGGGGGAGAGAGGTGAGGGGGAGAGAGGTGAGGGGGAGAGAGGGGGGAGAGAGGGGGGAGAGGGAGAGAGGGGAGAGAGGTGAGGGGGAGAGAGGTGAGGGGGAGAGAGGGGGGAGAGAGGGGGGGAGAGAGGTGAGGGGGAGAGAGGGGGGAGAGAGGGGAAGGGGAGAGAGAGGAGGGGGAGGGGAAGAGAGAGGAGACAATTACAAAACCATATTTACTTGACACATTGTAAAGAATTAACAAACAAACAGAGTGAACTAGAATGTTATTTGGCCCTAAACAGAGAGTACACAGCGGCAGAATACCTGACCACTGTGACTGACCCTGAACAGAGAGTACACAGCGGCAGAATACCTGACCACTGTGACTGACCCTGAACAGAGAGTACACAGCGGCAGAATACCTGTCCACTGTGACTGACCCAAACTTATTGAAATCTTTGACTATGTACAGACTCAGTGAGCATAGCCTTGCTATTGAGAAAGACATGGCTCTCAAGAGAAGACAGGCTATGTGCTCACTGCCCACAAAATGAGGTGGAAACTGAGCTGCACTTCCTAACCTCCTGCCCAATGTATGACCATATTAGAGAGACATATTTCCCTCAGATTACACAGATCCACAAAGAATTTGAAAACAAATCAAACATTAATAAACTTCCTCTTTAACATTTGAAATGTTTATATTCTGTTAAAACCGAGTGTAATATTTTGTTCATGATCTATTTCACTTTCTTTCTTTCTTTGTGAAGAATGTTGTTTCCATAAAGACCTTAAATTAAACTGACGAGGAGAGGAGAGAGGACAGACAGACAGACAGGCAGGCAGGCAGACAGACACCGACAGACAGACGACAGACCAGACACCGACAGACAGACAGACAGACAGACAGACAGACAGACAGACAGACAGACAGACAGACAGACGACAGACCAGACACCGACAGACAGACAGACAGACCGACCCGACCGACAGACACCGAAAGAGACAGACACCGACAGAGAGACAGACACCGACAGAGAGACAGACACCGACAGAGAGACAGACACAGACAGACAGACAGACAGACAGACACAGACAGACAGACAGACACCGACAGACAGACAGACACCGACAGACAGACAGACAGACAGACAGGCAGACAGGCAGACAGACAGACAGACTGACAGCATCACTCACATCTTGTGGAAGAGGCCTTTGTACTGCTCGTCTCCTCTGCCCCCCTCCACCTCGTGATCCAGTTTGGTGATGATCTCATTCTCAAACTGCAATTAGAAAGCAGACATTCATAATCAGCACAGCTCATTCTTCTATTCATTAGTCTCTATCCTGTCTCCCTCTTTCTGCCTCCCTCGCTCTCTCTTTCCAACACTCTCTCCTCTTTCCCACCCTCTCTCTCCTCCCCCTCTCTTCTCTCTCCTCCCCCTCTCTCTCTCTCTCTCTCCTTCCCCCACCCTATACCCTCTCTTTCCCACCCTCTCTCCTCCCCCTCTCTTCTCTCTCTCTCCTTCCCTCACTCTATACCCTCTCTCCTCCCCCTCTCTTCTCTCTCTCCTCCCCCCACTCTATACCCTCTCTCCTTCCCCTCTCTTCTCTCTCTCTCCTCCCCCCACTCTATACCCTCTCTCTCCTCTCATCCCTCTCTCTCCTCCCCCCACTCTATACCCCCTCTCTTCTCTCTCTCTCTTCCCCCTTTCTTCTCTCTCTCTCCTCCCCCCACTCTATACCCTCTCTCCTCCCTCTCTCTTTTCTCTCTCCTCCCCCCCTCTCTTTCCCACTCTGTCTCTCCACCCCCCTGTCTCTTCTCTCTCTCTCTTGGTTGAGAGGACCTCTCCTCTTGGTTAATCACCTCTCTTTCAGCCTGGTGGACTGTGAGCTCATATTAAATCACTTCATTATCAGTCTGATGACTCTCAGTAACTTCTCTTTATCTGCCTGTGATTGGCTATGGCTGAGCAGGGAGCATGAGGAGTAAGACCATGACAGGAAGACACATCCTCTAATATTCTCCTCTATTTCTCTCTCTCTTTTACTCCCTTCTTCCCAGAAAGACGACAGAAGGAAGGTGAGCTGGCACATCCACTTATAGTTGGACGTTTGCTCCAACGTGAACTGCCTGCTTGATGTGCTGCTGTTGTTTGTGTCAGTCAGGAGAGACGCCTCGCTCTGGAGGAAGAGAGACGGCTCTCTCTGGAGGAAGAGAGACGGCTAGCTCTGGAGGAAGAGACGGATCACTCTGGAGGAAGAGAGACGGATCGCTCTGGAGGAAGAGAGACGGCTCGCTCTGGAGGAAGAGAGACGCCTCGCTCTGGAGGAAGAGAGACGGATCGCTCTGGATGAAGAGAGACGGATCGCTCTGGATGAAGAGAGACGGCTAGCTCTGGAGGAAGAGAGACGGCTAGCTCTGGAGGAAGAGAGACGGATCACTCTGGAGGAAGAGAGGACAGATCGCTCTGGAGGAAGAGAGACGGATCGCTCTGGAGGAATATAAACGGATCGCTCTGGAGGAAGAGAGACGGCTCGCTCTGGAGGAAGAGAGACGGATCTATCTGGAGGAAGATAGACGGCTCGCTCTGGAGGAATAGAGACATATCGCTCTGGAGGAAGAGAGACGGCTAGCTCTAGAGGAAGAGAGACAGATCGCTCTGGAGGAAGAGAGACGGCTCGCTCTGGAGGAAGAGAGACGGATCGCTCTGGAGGAAGAGAGACGGATCGCTCTGGAGGAATAGAGACGGATCGCTCTGGAGGAAGAGAGAATGATCGCTCTGGAGGAAGAGAGACGGCTCATTCTGGAGGAATAGAGACGGCTAGCTCTGGAGGAAGAGAGACGGATCGCTCTGGAGGAAGAGAGACGGATCGCTCTGGAGGAAGAGAGAAGGATCGCTCTGGAGGAAGAGAGAAGGATCGCTCTGGAGGAAGAGAGAATGATCGCTCTGGAGGAAGAGAGACGGCTAGCTCTGGAGGAATAGAGAATGATCCCTCTGGAGGAAGAGAGACAGATCGCTCTAGAGGAAGAGAGACGGATCGCTCTAGAGGAAGAGAGACAGATCGCTCTGGAGGAAGAGAGACGGATCGCTCTAGAGGAAGAGAGACAGATCGCTCTGGAGGAAGAGAGACAGATCGCTCTAGAGGAAGAGAGACAGATCGCTCTGGAGGAAGAGAGACGGGTCGCTCTAGAGGAAGAGAGACGGATCGCTCTAGAGGAAGAGAGACATATCGCTCTAGAGGAAGAGAGACAGATCGCTCTGGGGGAAGAGACAGATCGCTCTAGAGGAAGAGAGACGGATCGCTCTGGAGGAAGAGAGACGGATCGCTCTAGAGGAAGAGAGACAGATCGCTCTGGAGGAAGAGAGACAGATCGCTCTGGAGGAAGAGAGACAGATCGCTCTAGAGGAAGAGAGACATATTGCTCTGGAGGAAGAGAGACATATCGCTCTGGAGGAAGAGAGACATATCGCTCTGGAGGAAGAGAGACGGATCACTCTGGAGGAAGAGAGACGGATCGCTCTGGAGGAAGATAGACGGATCGCTCTGGAGGAAGAGAGACAGATCGCTCTGGAGGAAGAGAGACAGCTAGCTCTAGAGGAAGAGAGACAGATCGCTCTGGAGGAAGAGAGACAGATCGCTCTAGAGGAAGAGAGACATATCGCTCTGGAGGAAGAGAGACAGATCGCTCTGGAGGAAGAGAGACGGATCGCTCTGGAGGAAGAGAGACGTATCGCTCTGGAGGAAGAGAGACGTATCGCTCTGGAGGAAGAGAGACAGATCGCTCTGGAGGAAGAGAGACAGCTAGCTCTAGAGGAAGAGAGACAGATCGCTCTGGAGGAAGAGAGACGGATCGCTCTAGAGGAAGAGAGACGGATCGCTCTGGAGGAAGAGAGACAGATCGCTCTGGAGGAAGAGACAGATCGCTCTGGAGGAAGAGAGACAGATCGCTCTGGAGGAAGAGAGGCACCTCTCTCTCTCTCTCTGCTAAGTTTTACACTGCAGACTAGAAATCTATTTGTATACGGCCCAAATGGCTCCCTATTCCCTATATAGTGCACTACTCCCCTATAGACCCTGGTCTAAAGTAGTGCACTATATAGGGAATAGGGTGCCATTGGTATGCATGATTGGAAATTGATCCTATTTTAGAGTAGAGGGGATATAAGAGGATGTAGTCATTCCCAAAGAGTCGAGTCCTGACTGACACTAACTGAATTACCAGGGCTCCCCTTCACTCCCAACTCTAACAGACTGACTGTCCCAACTGGCTCCCTATTCCCTTTATAGTGCAGGACCTTTTTAAACCAGGACCTATAGGGTAGTAGTGCACTACTTTAGACCAGGTCCTATAGGGTAGTAGTGCACTACTTTAGACCAGGGTCTATAGGGTAGTAGTGCACTACTTTAGACCAGGATCTATAGGGTAGTAGTGCACTACTTTAGACCAGGATCTATAGGGTAGTAGTGCACTACTTTAGACCAGGGTCTAAAGGGTACTTAGTAGTAGTCTGTAATTCTACACTGACTGGGAGGATCTGGGAGACAGACTGGGAGGGTCTGGGAGACAGACTGGGAGGATCTGGGAGACAGACTGGGAGGATCTGGGAGACAGACTGGGAGGATCTGGGAGACAGACTGGGAGGATCTGGGAGACTGACTGGGAGGACCTGGGAGACTGACTGGGAGGATCTGGGAAACTGACTGGGAGGATCTGGGAAACTGACTGGGAGGATCTGGGAGACTGACTGGGAGGATCTGGAGTCTGACTGGGAGGATCTGGGAAACTGACTGGGAGGATCTGGGAGACTGACTGGGAGGATCTGGAGTCTGACTGGGAGGATCTGGAGTCTGACTGGGAGGATCTGGGGAGACTGACTGGGAGGATCTGGGAGACTGACTGGGAGGATCTGGGAAACTGACTGGGAGGATCTGGGAGACTGACTGGAAGACATGTGACCTGGTCGTAACAAAGGCAGTACATGGAAGACATGTGACCTGGTCGTAACAAGGGCAGTACATGGAAGACATGTGACCTGGTCGTAACAAGGGGAGTACATGGAAGACATGTGACCTGGTCGTAACAAAGGCAGTACATGGAAGACATGTGACGTGGTCGTAACAAGGGCAGTACATGGAAGACATGTGACCTGGTCGTAACAAAGGCAGTACATGGAAGACATGTGACCTGGTCGTAACAAGGGAGGTACATGGAAGACATGTGACCTGGTCGTAACAAGGGCAGTACATGGGCTTGACCACGCTACACTATGAGTCAATTCAGAGCTGGAAACATTTAGCAACATTACGTTAGTCTCCTGGGAGGGTGAGGTTTTAGAGGATGTTACCACCTGTCCTTGACCTCTGTTCTCCAGCTCTTTGGGGTCAATAACCGGCTGATTGACTGACCGGCTGATTGATCGACTGGCTGATTGACCGACTGACTGACTGGCTGATTGATCGACTGATTGACCGGCTGATTGATCGACTGGCTGATTGACCGACTGACTGATGGACAGACTGACTGACTGATACAGACCCGTTGGAAGCTGCATGTGAAGTGGAATTCACACTGCATCATGTCGAAGAAGATGGGGATGGTAGCTTTCCTCAGCTCTATCTCTGGGACCAGAGTCATCTCTAGGATGGGACCCACCATCTCTGGGATGAACTTGATCTTGTGTGGACCTGGGGAGAGATAAAACAGGTAGCCTAGTGGTTAGAGCTTTGGGCCAGTAACCTGGGGCAGCAGGTAGCCTAGTGGTTAGAGCGTTGGGTCAGTAACCTGGGGCAGCAGGTAGCCTAGTGGTTAGAGCGTTGGGCCAGTAACCTGGGGCAGCAGGTAGCCTAGTGGTTAGAGCGTTGGGCCAGTAACCTGGGGCAGCAGGTAGCCTAGTGGTTAGAGCGTTGGGCCAGTAACCTGGGGCAGCAGGTAGCCTAGTGGTTAGATCGTTGGGCCAGTAACCTGGGGCAGCAGGTAGCCTAGTGGTTAGAGCGTTGGGCCAGTAACCTGGGGCAGCAGGTAGCCTAGTGGTTAGAGCGTTGGGGCAGCAGGTAGCCTAGTGGTTAGAGCGTTGGGCCAGTAACCTGGGGCAGCAGGTAGCCTAGTGGTTAGAGCGTTGGGCCAGTAACCTGGGGCAGCAGGTAGCCTAGTGGTTAGAGCGTTGGGCCAGTAACCTGGGGCAGCAGGTAGCCTAGTGGTTAGAGCGTTGGGCCAGTAACCTGGGGCAGCAGGTAGCCTAGTGGTTAGAGCGTTGGGGCAGCAGGTAGCCTAGTGGTTAGAGCGTTGGGCCAGTAACCTGGGGCAGCAGGTAGCCTAGTGGTTAGAGCGTTGGGCCAGTAACCTGGGGCAGCAGGTAGCCTAGTGGTTAGAGCATTGGGCCAGTAACCTGGGGCAGCAGGTAGCCTAGTGGTTAGAGCGTTGGGCCAGTAACCTGGGGCAGCAGGTAGCCTAGGGGTTAGAGCGTTGGGCCAGTAACCAAAAGGTTGCTGGATCGAATCCCAGAGCTGACAAGGTACAAATCTGTCGTTCTGCCCCTGAACAGGCAGTTAACCCAACTGTTACAAGGCCATGATAATGGGTTGAATTCCCAGGACCACCCACACATACATTTAACAAAATAATTAGGCACTTTGGATAAAAGAGTCTGCTAAATGACATATATTATATAATCCACAGGTTATATAATGATATATAACCTGTGGATGAATACATGGATGAGGGAATAATGAACAAACGGTCAATAGATGACAGTACATTTAAAGGGGACCAGGCCATAGATAAAGGTGGTCCTCTGCAACTCAAGCTGGTTGAGCATGGAGGCACGTGGGTTCACTTCCTGCTGGGCCCCCCCCCCGTTACCAAAATATACAGAACGCACTACTGGATAAAAAGAGTTGGTTGAGCATGGAGGCACGTGGGGTTCACTTCCTGCTGGGCCCCCCCCGTTACCAAAATATACAGAACGCACTACTGGATAAAAAGAGCTGGTTGAGCATGGAGGCACGTGGGGTTCACTTCCTGCTGGCCCCCCCCCCCCCGTTACCAAAATATACAGAACGCACTACTGGATAAAAAGAGTTGGTTGAGCATGGAGGCACGTGGGGTTCACTTCCTGCTGGGCCCCCCCCCGTTACCAAAATATACAGAACGCACTACTGGATAAAAAGAGTTGGTTGAGCATGGAGGCACGTGGGGTTCACTTCCTGCTGGGCCCCCCCCCGTTACCAAAATATACAGAACGCACTACTGGATAAAAAGAGTTGGTTGAGCATGGAGGCACGTGGGGTTCACTTCCTGCTGGGCCCCCCCCCGTTACCAAAATATACAGAACGCACTACTGGATAAAAAGAGTTGCTATTTTATTATTATAATAGATGACTGAAGAGATGCAAAAATAAAAGGGACTAATAACTATTAATATGCTTATTGATTAATTATTGGTGAGTAATATGCTTATTGATTAATTATTGGTGAGTAATATGCTTATTGATCCTGTGTGGAACCTGTGAGTAATATGCTTATTGATTAATTATTGGTGAGTAATATGCTTATTGATTCATTATTGGTGAGTAATATGCTTATTGATCCTGTGTGGAACCTGTGAGTAATATGCTTATTGATTAATTATTGGTGAGTAATATGCTTATTGATTAATTATTGGTGAGTAATATGCTTATTGATCCTGTGTGGAACCTGTGAGTAATATGCTTATTGATTAATTATTGGTGAGTAATATGCTTATTGATTAATTATTGGGGAGTAATATGCTTATTGATCCTGTGTATAATTATTGGTGAGTAATATGCTTATTGATTAATTATTGGTGAGTAATATGCTTATTGATCCTGTGTGGACCTGTGAGTAATATGCTTATTGATCCTGTGTGGACCTGTGAGTAATATGCTTATTGATCCTGTGTGGAACCTGTGAGTAATATGCTTATTGATCCTGTGTGGACCTGTGAGTAATATGCTTATTGATCCTGTGTGGAACCTGTGAGTAATATGCTTATTGATCCTGTGTGGACCTGTGAGTAATATGCTTATTGATCCTGTGTGGAACCTGTGAGTAATATGCTTATTGATTAATTATTGGTGAGTAATATGCTTATTGATTAATTATTGGTGAGTAATATGCTTATTGATCCTGTGTGGAACCTGTGAGTAATATGCTTATTGATTCATTATTGGTGAGTAATATGCTTATTGATTCATTATTGGTGAGTAATATGCTTATTGATCCTGTGTATAATTATTGGGGAGTAATATGCTTATTGATCCTGTGTATAATTATTGGTGAGTAATATGCTTATTGATCCTGTGTATAATTATTGGTGAGTAATATGCTTATTGATCCTGTGTGGACCTGTGAGTAATATGCTTATTGATCCTGTGTGGACCTGTGAGTAATATGCTTATTGATCCTGTGTGGACCTGTGAGTAATATGCTTATTGATTAATTATTGGTGAGTAATATGCTTATTGATCCTGTGTGGACCTGTGAGTAATATGCTTATTGATTAATTATTGGTGAGTAATATGCTTATTGATCCTGTGTGGACCTGTGAGTAATATGCTTATTGATCCTGTGTGGACCTGTGAGTAATATGCTTATTGATCCTGTGTGGACCTGTGAGTAATATGCTTATTGATCCTGTGTGGAACCTGTGAGTAATATGCTTATTGATCCTGTGTGGACCTGTGAGTAATATGCTTATTGATCCTGTGTGGACCTGTGAGTAATATGCTTATTGATCCTGTGTGGAACCTGTGAGTAATATGCTTATTGATCCTGTGTGGACCTGTGAGGAATATGCTTATTGATCCTATGTGGAACCTGTGAGTAATATGCTTATTGATCCTGTGTGGACCTGTGAGTAATATGCTTATTGATCCTGTGTGGACCTGTGAGTAATATGCTTATTGATCCTGTGTGGACCTGTGAGTAATATGCTTATTGATCCTGTGTGGACCTGTGAGTAATATGCTTATTGATCCTGTGTGGACCTGTGAGTAATATGCTTATTGATCCTATGTGGAACCTGTGAGGAATATGCTTATTGATCCTATGTGGAACCTGTGATTAATATGCTTATTGATCCTGTGTGGACCTGTGAGGAATATGCTTATTGATCCTATGTGGAACCTGTGATTAATATGCTTATTGATCCTGTGTGGACCTGTGAGTAATATAACACTATGTGGCTGAATAAATAATAACATGAATATAACTCATATTGATAACATATTGATCTTCATAAGACCTGCAGACACATTAATACACGGATGATTACATAATTAAAGACATTAAACTAAATGACGATCAGTTCCTGGTGAGATACATAGATAATACAGAAATATTTAGCACTAACTGAAGTTTATTTAGTGCTTTATCCGGGTAGCCGGAAAGTAGAGCATTGCAGTAGTCTAACCTAGAAGTGACAAAAGCATGGATTAATTTTTCTGCATCATTTTTGGACAGAAAGTTTCTGATTTTTGCAATGTTACGTAGATGGAAAAAAGCTGTCCTCGAAACAGTCTTGATATGTTCTTCAAAAGAGAGATCAGGGTCCAGAGTAACGCTGAGGTCCTTCACAGCTTTATTTGAGACGACTGTACAACCATTAAGACTAATTGTCAGATTCAACAGAAGATCTCTTTGTTTCTTGGGACCTAGAACAAGCATCTCTGTTTTGATTCCCACACCAGTGTTATACATGAATGAGGAAATAGTTAAATAAATCAACAAATAGCATTAATAAACGATTCCTGGTGAGATGGTACAGTATGTTAAATTGTCTTGGTGTAAACCACTGGAGGACACTACTAGAGGGGCCCCCCAGGGGTATAAACATGTATCTGATGAGATGGTACAGTATGTTGGTGTAAACCACTGGAGGAAACTACTAGAGGGCCCCCCAAGGGTATAAACATGTATCTGGTGAGATGGTACAGTATGTTGGTGTTTTCCACAGGAGGAAACTACTAGAGGGGCCCCACAGGGGCATAAACATGTATCAGCAATTCCTCCAATGTCTTTTCAGTGTTCATCAGCGTTTAGATTGACATTCAGAAGATGAGAGGTGATTTTCCTAAGAAAAGCCTCAGGTCCAAAACCAGAATTGCTTGAATTATGAAAACACTGGTGTGGGAATCAATAGGACATCATGGTAAGAGTTGTACTTCAGAACGAGAGAGCATGAGAGAAATAGAAAAGCAGAGACCTATTTGAAGGAACAGAACAGGCCTATTCAAACTAACACCTTGTCATTCTCTGTCTCCTTTGTGATGTCTGTGCTGTAGTTCTGCTTCCACAACCACAACATGAAGCCAATTAACCCATGATCCGACCCTCTATTCTCTATCCTTAGTCCTTCCTGTTTTCACTAACAACCTGGTAACCCATGATCCGACCCTCTATTCTTAGTCCTTCCTGTTTTCACTAACAACCTGGTAACCCATGATCCGACCCTCTATTCTTAGTCCTTCCTGTTTTCACTAACAGCCTGGTAACCCATGATCCGACCCTCTATTCTCTATCCTTAGTCCTTCCTGTTTTCACTAACGACCTGGTAACCCATGATCTGACCCTCTATTCTTAGTCCTTCCTGTTTTCACTAACAACCTGGTAACCCATGATCCGACCCTCTATTCTCTATCCTTAGTCCTTCCTGTTTTCACTAACAACCTGGTAACCCATGATCCGACCCTCTATTCTTAGTCCTTCCTGTTTTCACTAACAACCTGGTAACCCATGATCCGACCCTCTATTCTCTATCCTTAGTCCTTCCTGTTTTCACTAACAATCTGGTAACCCATGATCCGACCCTCTATTCTTAGTCCTTCCTGTTTTCACTAACAACCTGGTAACCCATGATCCGACCCTCTATTCTCTATCCTTAGCCCTTCCTGTTTTCACTAACAATCTGGTAACCCATGATTCGACCCTCTATTCTCTATCCTTAGTCCTTCCTGTTTTCACTAACAAGCTGGTAACCCATGATCCGACCCTCTGTCCTAGTCCTTCCTGTTTTCACTAACAACCTGGTAACCCATGATCCGACCCTCTATCATCTATCCTTAGTCCTTCCTGTTTTCACTAACAACCTGGTAACCCATGATCCGACCCTCTATTCTCTATCCTTAGTCCTTCCTGTTTTCACTAACAATCTGGTAACCCATGATCCGACCCTCTATTCTCTATCCTTCGTCCTTCTTGTTTTCACTAACAACCTGGTAACCCATGATCCGACCCTCTATTCTTAGTCCTTCCTGTTTTCACTAACAACCTGGTAACCCATGATCCGACCCTCTATCCTCTATCCTTAGTTCTTCCTGTTTTCACTAACAAGCTGTTAACCCATGATCCGACCCTCTGTCCTTATTCCTTCCTGTTTTCACTAACAACCAGGTAACCCATGATCCGACCCTCTGTCCTTAGTCCCTCCTGTTATCACTAACAACCTGGTAACCCATGATCTGACCCTCTATCCTCTATCCTTAGTTCTTCCTGTTTTCACTAACAAGCTGTTAACCCATGATCCGACCCTCTGTCCTTATTCCTTCCTGTTTTCACTAACAACCAGGTAACCCATGATCCGACCCTCTGTCCTTAGTCCCTCCTGTTATCACTAACAACCTGGTAACCCATGATCTGACCCTCTATTCTTAGTCCTTCCTGTTTTCAATAACAACCTGGTAACCCATGATCCGACCCTCTATCCTCTATCCTTAGTACTTCCTGTTTTCACTAACAAGCTGTTAACCCATGATCCGACCCTCTGTCCTCCATCCTTATTCCTTCCTGTTTTCACTAACAACCTGGTAACCACTCCAGACAAACTCCCAGATGGACCCGGATATAAACATAACACTTAGGAAATATCCCACTTCAACATGTGTCATTGACCTTCTAATAGTGACTGTACGACACTTGCAGGGATCTGTGAATGAAGGGCATGAGAAGTTGAATGTATATGGAACTAAAATGAATTGGATTAAATATAACATTGTGAGAATATGGTTTGCAACATGGTTCAATGAGAGATGAAGAGATGGAGAAAACACCTGTCTCCGGATTACATCATCAAACTAAGGGCAATCGTGGCATGGCATCAGGGAGACGCGTCCATCAGGCATGATGATGTATACAGGAAAGATAGTCTAGCGTTAACTAGCTACATTTTCAGATATTTCACATTTCTAATTTAGACAGAAAGTAGTTTCATTTCATCGTTGTTTACTAAACTGCCGGTACTCACTCTGTTTAGCACATGGCCTCACATGTGAAAGAAGAGCTCTCCAGTAGTAGTACCAAAACATTAAAGGGTCATTTTCTCAAAAGTGGGGTTACAAGTTTATCAACTTTCAAAGCAGAATTACATTCCAATTGTTCCTCAACAGTAGTGTTATGATATACCATTTTCTAGCTCTGAGTCTCTACTTAAAAAAAAAACCCATCTGAAGAGTTGCTACATAAGACCGAATGGAGCCGGTCGGTCACATATGAATACATATGAAGAACACGAAATAGATGATTCATACCTAGATTATACCACATGTCTCTGATCTCAAAGCCGATCTGTCTCCTCATGTCCTGGTACCTGAAACACACAGAAACACACATGCATTTACATACACTGATGCCAACCACTGTCCTGTACTAGTGACCAGTCTAACATGGTTAACTGTCCTGTACTAGTGACTAGTCTAACATGGTTAACTGTCCTGTACTAGTGACTAGTCTAACATGGTTAACTGTCCTGTACTAGTGACCAGTCCAACATGGTTAACTGTCCTGTACTAGTGACCAGTCCAACATGGTTAACTGTCCTGTACTAGTGACCAGTCCAACATGGTTAACTGTCCTGTACTAGTGACTAGTCTAACATGGTTAACTGTCCTGTACTAGTGACTAGTCTAACATGGTTAACTGTCCTGTACTAGTGACCAGTCCAACATGGTTAACTGTCCTGTACTAGTGACCAGTCCAACATGGTTAACTGTCCTGTACTAGTGGTCCAACATGGTTAACTGTCCCGTACTAGTGACCAGTCCAACATGGTTAACTGTCCTGTACTAGTGACCAGTCCAACATGGTTAACTGTCCTGTACTAGTGACCAGTCCAACATGGTTAACTGTCCTGTACTAGTGACCAGTCCAACATGGTTAACTGTCCTGTACTAGTAGCCAGTCCAACATGGTTAACTGTCCTGTACTAGTGGTCCAACATGGTTAACTGTCCTGTACTAGTGACCAGTCCAACATGGTTAACTGTCCTGTACTAGTGACCAGTCCAACATGGTTAACTGTCCTGTACTAGTGACCAGTCCAACATGGTTAACTGTCCTGTACTAGTGGTCCAACATGGTTAACTGTCCTGTACTAGTGACCAGTCCAACATGGTTAACAGTCCTGTACTAGTGACCAGTCTAACATGGTTAACTGTCCTGTACTAGTGACCAGTCCAACATGGTTTATTGACAATAAGTACTATAGGAGGGTAAACAACTGGTTCCCACTTTAAACAAAGTACAACTTATAAAGTCTTTATACAAAGTGCATACAGGCTTTATAAGCACCCCAGTGTATAGCGGGTGACATAACCATTCCCAGTGAATTGCCGATTGTGACATAACACACTATGTATGTTCATACACCATTTATACAGTATGAGACGCTTATAGATAATGTGAGAATCCTTTATGTGGTGCGTATGAAGCCTTTATAATGCTTTCCAACCTGTGAAGAATATTTCAAGAGCAGCATCATAACATAACAAATCTGAAACGTTTTTGTCCAAAAAATGGGATGCAGAATAACGAAAGTGTTTTTGTCACTTCTAGATTAGACTATTGCAACGCTCTACTGTCTGGCTACTTCTATATTAGACTACTGCAATGCTCTACTGTCTGGCTACTTCTATATTAGACGACTGCAATGCTCTACTGTCTGGCTACTTCTATATTAGACTACTGCAATGCTCTACTGTCTGGCTACTTCTATATTAGACTACTGCAACGCTCTACTGTCTGGCTACTTCTAGATTAGACTATTGCAACGCTCTAGTCTCTGGCTACTTCTATATTAGACTACTGCAACGCTCTACTGTCTGGCTACTTCTAGATTAGACTACTGCAACACTCTACTGTCTGGCTACTTCTATATTAGACTACTGCAATGCTCTACTGTCTGGCTACTTCTAGATTAGACGACTGCAATGCTCTACTGTCTGGCTACTTCTATATTAGACTACTGCAATGCTCTACTGTCTGGCTACTTCTAGATTAGACTACTGCAACGCTCTAGTCTCTGGCTACTTCTATATTAGACTACTGCAACGCTCTACTGTCTGGCTACTTCTAGAATAGACTACTGCAACGCTCTACTGTCTGGCTACTTCTATATTAGACTACTGCAATGCTCTACTGTCTGGCTACTTCTAGATTAGACTACTGCAACACTCTAGTCTCTGGCTACTTCTATATTAGACTACTGCAACGCTCTACTGTCTGGCTACTTCTATATTAGACGACTGCAACGCTCTACTGTCTGGCTACTTCTACATTAGACTACCGCAACACTCTACTGTCTGGCTACTTCTATATTAGACTACTGCAATGCTCTACAGTCTGGCTACTTCTATATTAGACGACTGCAACGCTCTACTGTCTGGCTACTTCTATATTAGACTACTGCAACGCTCTACTGTCTGGCTACTTCTATATTAGACTACTGCAACGCTCTAATGTCTGGCTACTTCTATATTAGACTACTGCAACGCTCTAGTCTCCGGCTTCCCGTATAAAGAACTACATAAACATCAGCTAGTTCTCAACACGGCTGCTAGAATCTTGACTAGAACCCCAAAATTCAATCATATTGCTCCAGTGCTAGCCTTTCTACACTGGCTTCCTGTCAAAGCAAGGGCTGATTTCAAGATGTTACTGCTAACCTACAAAGCATTACATGGGCTTGCTCCTACCTATCTCTCGGATTTGGTCCTGCCGTACATACCTACACGTACGCTACGGTCACAAGACGCAGGCCTCCTAATTGTCCCTAGAATTTCTAAGCAAACAGCAGGAGGCAGGGTTTTGTCCTATAGAGCTCCATTTTTATGGAATGGTCTGCTTATCCATGTGAGAGACGTAGACTCGGTCGTGACCTTTAAGTCTTTACTGAAGACTCCTATGGCCCAGGGGTGTGAAGGTGAATGGCAAGGCACTGGCATGACGAACTGCCCTTGCTGTCTCTGCGTGGCCGGTTCCCCTCTCACCACTGGGATTCTGTGCATCTGACCTGATTACGGGGGCTGAGTCACTGGCTTACTGGTGCTACTATACTGTACTGCTGTCTCTGCCTGGCTGGTTCCCCTCTCTCCACTGGGATTCTCTGCATCTGACCCGATTACGGGGGCTGAGTCACTGGCTTACTGGTGCTACTATACTGTACTGCTGTCTCTGCCTGGCTGGTTCACCTCTCTCCACTGTGATTCTCTGCCTCTGACCCGATTACGGGGGCTGAGTCACTTACTACTCGTGGTAGTACGTTTGTGGTCTGGTGATATCATTCCCCCCCGTGCTTCTACCTCTGCATTGCTTGCTGTTTGGGGTTTTAGGCTGGGTTTCTGTACAGCACTTTGTGACATCTGCTGATGTAAAAAGGGCTTTGTAAATACATTTGATTTTTAAAGTGGGACCAAAAACATCTACAACCATCACTCACTCAGACAAACAGATTCGGTAATCACATACAGGGCCTTTGGAAAGAATTCAGACCCATTGACTTTTCCCACATTTTGTTACGTTACAGCCTTATTCTAAAATGTATGAAAAACAAAATCCTCAGCAATCTACTCACAATACCCCATAATGACATCACAATACCCCCATAATGACAGCACAATACCCCATAATGACATCACAATACCCCCATAATGACATCACAATACCCCATAATGACATCACAATACCCCATAATGACATCACAATACCCCATAATGACAATGAACGATGCTGCAAATGCATTAACAATAAAAAACTGAAATATGACATTTAGGTAAGTATTCAGACCCTTCGCTATGAAACTTGAAATTGAGCTCAGGTGCATCTTGTTTCCATTGATCATCCTTGAGATGTTTCTACAACTTGATTGGAGTCCACCTGTGGTAAATGCAATTGATTGGACATGATTTGGAAAGGCACATACCTGTCTATATAAGGTCCTGAAGTTGACAGTGCATGTCAGAGCAAAAACCAAGTCATGAGGTCAAACAAATTGTCCGTAGAGCTCCGAGACAGGATTGTGTCGAGGCACAGATCTGGGGAAGGGTACCAAAACATGGCTGCCGCATTGAAGGTCCCCAAAAACACAGTGTTCTCCATCATTCTTAAATGGAACAAGTTTGGAACCACCAAGACTCGTCCTAGAGCTGGCCACCCTGCCAAACTGAGCAATCGGGGAAGAAGGGCCTTTGTCAGGGAGGTGACCAATAACCTAATGGTCATTCTGACAGAGCTCTAGAGCTCCCCTGTGGAGATGGGAGAACCTTCCAGAAGGACAACCATCACTGCAGCACTCCACCAATCAGACCTTTATGGTAGAGTGGCCAGACGGAAACCACTCCTCAGTAAAAGGCACATGACAGCCCGCTTGGACTTTGCCAAAAGGCACCTAAAGATTATCAGACCATGAGAAACAAGATTCTCTGGTCTGATGAAACCAAGATTCAACTATTTCGTCCTGAATCCCAAGAGTCACGTCTGGAGGAAAACTGGCACCATCCCTATGATGAAGCATGGTGGTGGCAGCATCATGCTGTGGGGTTGTTTTAGTCGGGATCGAGGCAAAGATGAATGGAGCAAAGAACAGAGAGATCCTTGATGAAAACCTGCTGATAAATCAACCTCAGTGAGTGCAGTCATCTCAAATAAAACTGAAGGACCTTGGCGTTACTCTGGACCCTGATCTCTCTTTTGAAGAATATATCAAGACTATTTCAAGGACAGCTTTTTTCCATCTACGTAACATTGCAAAAATCTGAAACTTTCTGTCCAAAAATGATGCAGAAAAATTAATCCATGCTTTTGTCACTTCTAGGTTAGACCACTGCAATGCTCTACTTTCCGGCTACCCGGATAAAGCACTAAATAAACTTCAGTTAGTGCTAAATACGGCTGCTAGAATCCTGACTAGAACCAAAACATCTGATCATATTACTCCAGTGCTAGCCTCTCTACACTGGCTTCCTATTAAGGTTAGGGCTGATTTCAAGGTTTTACTGCTAACCTACAAAGCATTACATGGGCGTTCTCATGTCTTTCCGATTTGGTCCTGCCGTACATACCTACACGTAAACAGTTTACTCCTATAGAGCTCAATTTTTACGGAATGGCTCAAGACCTCAGACTAGGGCAAAGGTTCACCTTCCAACAGGACAACGAACCTAAACACACAGCCAAGACAACGCAGGAGCTGCTTTGGGGACAAGTCTCTGAATGTCCTTGAGTGGCCCAGCCAGAACCCGGACTTGAACCCTAAAGGCTGTAATTACTGCCAAAGGTTGTAGGTGTAAAGGGTCTGAATACTTATGTAAATGTGATTTCTGTTTATTTATTTTTAATACATTAGCAAAAAATGTCTAAAAACCTCTTTTTGCTATGCCGTTATGGGTTATTGTGTGTAGGTTTATGAGAAGAAAAAAAAAATGTAATCAATTTAAATTTAAAAATAATAATGTTAATTTGTTATTAATTAATTCAATTTTAGCATAAGGCTGTAATGTTACAAAATGAGGAAAAAGTCAAGGGGTCTGAATACTTTACAAAAGCCCTGTACATTAGAACTCATAACATATCAGAACTCAAAGCCTAAAAGTGGCTTTACTAGGAAGCATATTCTGTATCAACAATGACAGAGAAGAAAACATTTAGGTGATCGGTACTGTGTTCCAATCCGACAAAAGGATCTGCATCAACTCATATACAAGTGTTTTACCAGCAAATATCCACAAAAGGTTATTCTATTCTTCTATTCTATTTATCCCTCCAACTGTTCCACTGCAACTGTTGTTGCCCTCTAATTCAGGACCAGGTGGGGTGATATTAATGATCAGGGCCTGATTTAGACCTGGGACACCAGGTGGGGTGATATTAATGATCAGGGCCTGATTTAGACCTGGGACACCAGGTGGGTGATATTGATGATCAGGGCCTGATTTAGACCTGGTACACCAAGTGGGTGATATTAATGATCAGGGCCTGATTTAGACCTGGGACACCAGGTGGGGTGATATTAACGATCAGTGCCTGATTTAGACCTGGGACACCAGGTGGGGTGATATTAATGATCAGGGCCTGATTTAGACCTGGGACACCAGGTGGGTGATATTAATGATCAGGTAGAACAGAACACCAGCAGGCTCCAGACCTCATAGGGTCAAAGTTGAATACCCATGTTCTATATTAACAAAGATAAGGTTTACAAAAACAAAGCATTTTGGAGAGTGGAATTCAGGATTTATTTAAATTACCCAAAGCAATGCCTGTGTTGTGTGGATTACGATACAGTATATTTTAGTATAAAACAATCCTTTATGGGAGGAGGAGGAGGCAGAGGAGGAGGAAGAGGAGGAGGAGGCGGAGGAGGAGGAAGAGGAGGAGGAAGAGGGGGAGGAGGAGGAGGAAGAGGAGGTGGAGGTGGAGGAGGAAGAGGAGGAGGTGGAGGTGGAGGAGGAGGAGGTGGAGGAGGAAGAGGTGGAGGAGGCGGAGGAGAAAGAGGAGGAGGAGGAAGAGGAGGAGGTGGAGGTGGAGGAGGAGGTGGAGGAGGAAGAGGTGGAGGAGGCAGAGGAGAAAGAGGAGGAGGAGGAAGAGGAGAAGTGACACTGACACTAACTGACTGGAACTCTGAGAGAAAGGAGGACCAGGGAGGAAATGAGAGGACACAGGAGGAGAGTGACAGTGAAAGCGAGGAGAGAAGAAGGACTGAGTAGGACAGAGGGTGACTGAAGAAGAAGAGAACAAGCAGTGAGAGAGACAGTAATTGCAATACACTCACATTGTCATTGACAGGGTTTGGCTTTTTGTCTGTAATGAACAGGAAACAAGGGTTCCTGACTGACTTTAACAGACACAGCGATTCAGTTCACTCAGGACATGTCTGACATCACTTTAACTACAACAACAAAATGGTGGCCGACATTAAAGCAGTCGACCACAGCAGTCGACCACAGCAGTCGACCACAGACCACTACCGTCATGAGTAAGGATGCAGAATTCTGGTAACTGATTGGATGATTCTGGCATTTCCTGCTTATTCCCCCTTAATTCAAGGAATCTTTAAAACAGGATTTCTGGGAAAGCAGGACATTTTGGGAAAGTTCCAGGCATTTGGCGACCGTAGTCATGGAGACCGTTGAACAATCCTGAGACATCAGCCACCGACTGACTGACTAGCTGGCTGACTGTGACTGCTGGCTGGCACGTACTGTGGATGATTGGCTGAATGAATGACTTACTGGCTGGCTTACTGTGACTGACAGGCTTGCTGGCTGATTGACTGACTGGCTTGGCTGTGACACGTTTGTCCCCTCTCTCATGGCTGAATGATAGAGACATGGAGGGATGACTCCTTCCAAGAAGCGGAGGAGAGGACCAGAGAGAGAGAGAGAGAGAGAGAGAGAGAGAGAGAGAGAGAGAGAAAGAAGAGGAGAGAGAGAGAGAGAGAGAGAGAGAGAGACGAGAGGAGAGAGAGAGAGAGGAGGACGGAAGAGAGAGAGAGAGACGGAGAGAGAGAGAAGAGAGAGGAGAGAGAGAGAGAGAGAGTAGGGAGATAGAACGGTAGAGACTGAAACCAGACCACGGGTAGATACTGGTGAAAGAAACCCTCCTCAACCCCTCCTCACCACGGTACCCTGAACCCCTCCTCACCAAGGTAGATACTGGTACCCTGAACTCCTCCTCCCCTCTTCACCACGGGTGAAGAGAACCCTGGGAGAGAGGAGATACGGTAGATACTGAGTACCCTGAGAAGAGATGGACCCTGAAGGAGAGAGAGGGAGGGACCTGGAAAGGACCCTGAACGGTAGATACGGTAGGAGGAGAGACCTCCAGAGAGAGAGAGAGAGAGGGAGAGAGAGAGAGAGAGAGACACGAGAGAGGAGGAGAGAGAGGAGAGAGAAACCACTTCCTCCCCTCCTTCACACGGTAGATACTGGTACCCAACCCTGAACCCCTCCCTCACACACGGTAGATACTGGTACCCTGAACCCCTCCTCCCCTCCTCACCACGGGTAGATACTGGTACCCTGAAACCCTCCTCACCACGGTAGATACTGATACCCTGAACCCCTCCTCACCAAGGTAGATACTGGTACCCTGAACTCCTCCTCCCCTCTTCACCACGGTAGATACTGGTACCCTGAACCCCTCCTCACCACGGTAGATACTGGTACCCTGAGCCCCTCCTCCCTTCCTCACCACGGTAGATACTGGTACCCTGAAACCCTCCTCACCACGGTAGATACTGGTACCCTGAACCCCTCCTCACCAAGGTAGATACTGGTACCCTGAACTCCTCCTCCCCTCCTCACCACGGTAGATACTGGTACCCTGAACCCCTCCTCACCACGGTAGATACTGGTACCCTGAACCCCTCCTCCCCTCCTCACCACGGTAGATACTGGTACCCTGAACCCCTCCTCACCACAGTAGATACTGGTACCCTGAACCCATCCTCACCACGGTAGATACTGGTACCCTGAACCCCTCCTCACCACGGTAGATACTGGTATCCTGAACCCCTCCTCCCCCTCCTCAACACAGTAGATACTGGTACCCTGAACCCCTCCTCACCACGGTAGATACTGGTACCCTGAACCCCTCCTCACCACGGTAGATACTGGTACCCTGAACCCCTCCTCCCCTCCTCACCACGGTAGATACTGGTACCCTGAACCCCTCCTCTCCACGATAGATACTGGTACCCTGAACCCCTCCTCACCATGGTAGATACTGGTACCCTGAACCCCTCCTCCCCTCGGGTAGATACTGGTACCCTGAACCCCTCCTCACCACGGTAGATACTGGTACCCTGAACCCCTCCTCACCTCGGTAGATACTGGTACCCTGAACCCCTCCTCACCACGGTAGATACTGGTACCCTGAACCCCTCCTCACCACGGTAGATACTGGTACCCTGAACCCCTCCTCCCCTCCTCACCACGGTAGATACTGGTACCCTGAACCCCTCCTCACCACGGTAGATACTAGTACCCTGAACCCCTCCTCACCACGGTAGATACTGGTACCCTGAACCCCTCCTCCCCTCCTCACCACGGTAGATACTGGTACCCTGAACCCCTCCTCCCCACGGTAGATACTGGTACCCTGAACCCTCCTCACCACGGTAGATACTGGTACCCTGAACCCCTCCTCCCCTCCTCACCACGGTAGATACTGGTACCCTGAACCCCTCCTCCCCAGGGTAGATACTGGTACCCTGAACCCCTCCTCACCACGGTAGATACTGGTACCCTGAACCCCTCCTCACCACGGTAGATACTGGTACCCTGAACCCCTCCTCCCCTCCTCACCACGGTAGATACTGGTACCCTGAACCCCTCCTCCCCTCCTCACCATGGTAGATACTGGTACCCTGAACCCCTCCTCACCATGGTAGATACTGGTACCCTGAACCCCTCCTCCCCACGGTAGATACTGGTACCCTGAACCCTTCCTCACCACGGTAGATACTGGTACCCTGAACCCCTCCTCACCACGGTAGATACTGGTACCCTGAACCCCTCCTCCCCTCCTCACCACGGTAGATACTGGTACCCTGAACCCCTCCTCCCCTCCTCACCACGGTAGATACTGGTACCCTGAACCCCTCCTCACCACGGTAGATACTAGTACCCTGAACCCCTCCTCACCACGGTAGATACTGGTACCCTGAACCCCTCCTCCCCTCCTCACCACGGTAGATACTGGTACCCTGAACCCCTCCTCCCCTCCTCACCACGGTAGATACTGGTACCCTGAACCCCTCCTCACCACGGTAGATACTGGTACCCTGAACCCCTCCTCCCCTCCTCACCACGGTAGATACTGGTACCCTGAACCCCTCCTCCCCAGGGTAGATACTGGTACCCTGAACCCCTCCTCACCACGGTAGATACTGGTACCCTGAACCCCTCCTCACCACGGTAGATACTGGTACCCTGAACCCCTCCTCCCCTCCTCACCACGGTAGATACTGGTACCCTGAACCCCTCCTCCCCTCCTCACCACGGTAGATACTGGTACCCTGAACCCCTCCTCACCATGGTAGATACTGGTACCCTGAACCCCTCCTCCCCACGGTAGATACTGGTACCCTGAACCCTTCCTCACCACGGTAGATACTGGTACCCTGAACCCCTCCTCACCACGGTAGATACTGGTACCCTGAACCCCTCCTCACCACGATAGATACTGGTACCCTGAACCCCTCCTCACCACGGTAGATACTGGTACCCTGAACCCTCCTCACCACGGTAGATACTGGTACCCTGAACCCCTCCTCCCCTCCTCACCACGGTAGATACTGGTACCCTGAACCCCTCCTCCCCTCCTCACCACGGTAGATACTGGTACCCTGAACCCCTCCTCACCATGGTAGATACTGGTACCCCTGAACCCCTCCTCCCCACGGGTAGATACTGGTACCCTGAACCCCTCCTCACCACGATAGATACTGGTAACCCTGAACCCCTCCTCACCACGGTAGATACTGGTACCCTGAACCCCTCCTCACCACGGTAGATACTGGTACCCTGAACCCCTCCTCACCACGGTAGATACTGGTACCCTGAACCCCTCCTCCCCTCCTCACCACGGTAGATACTGGTACCCTGAACCCCTCCTCACCACGGTAGATACTGGTACCCTGAACCCCTCCTCACCAAGGTAGATACTGGTACCCTGAACCCCTACTCCCCTCCTCACCACGGTAGATACTGGTACCCTGAACCCCTCCTCCCCTCCTCATCACGGTAGATACTGGTACCCTGAACCCCTCCTCACCACGGTAGATACTGGTACCCTGAACCCCTCCTCACCACGGTAGATACTGGTACCCTGAACCCCTCCTCCCCTAATCAAATGTATTTACAAAGCCCTTTTTACATCAGCAGATGTCACAAAGTGCTGTACAGAAACCCAGCCTAAAACCCCAAACAGCAAGCAATGCAGAGGTAGAAGCACGGGGGGGAATGATATCACCAGACCACAAACGTACTACCACGAGTAGTAAGTGACTCAGCCCCCGTAATCGGGTCAGAGGCAGAGAATCACAGTGGAGAGAGGGGAACCAGCCAGGCAGAGACAGCAGTACAGTATAGTAGCACCAGTAAGCCAGTGACTCAGCCCCCGTAATCGGGTCAGATGCAGAGAATCCCAGTGGAGAGAGGGGAACCAGCCAGGCAGAGACAGCAGTACAGTATAGTAGCACCAGTAAGCCAGTGACTCAGCCCCCGTAATCAGGTCAGATGCACAGAATCCCAGTGGTGAGAGGGGAACCGGCCACGCAGAGACAGCAAGGGCAGTTCGTCATGCCAGTGCCTTGCCATTCACCTTCACACCCCTGGGCCATAGGAGTCTTCAGTAAAGACTTAAAGGTCACGACCGAGTCTACGTCTCTCACATGGATAAGCAGACCATTCCATAAAAATGGAGCTCTATAGGAGAAAACCCTGCCTCCTGCTGTTTGCTTAGAAATTCTAGGGACAATTAGGAGGCCTGCGTCTTGTGACCGTAGCGTACGTGTAGGTATGTACGGCAGGACCAAATCCGAGAGATAGGTAGGAGCAAGCCCATGTAATGCTTTGTAGGTTAGCAGTAACATCTTGAAATCAGCCCTTGCTTTGACAGGAAGCCAGTGTAGAAAGGCTAGCACTGGAGCAATATGATTGAATTTTGGGGTTCTAGTCAAGATTCTAGCAGCCGTGTTGAGAACTAGCTGATGTTTATGTAGTTCTTTATACGGGAAGCCGGAGACTAGAGCGTTGCAGTAGTCTAATATAGAAGTAGCCAGACATTAGAGCGTTGCAGTAGTCTAATATAGAAGTAGCCAGACAGTAGAGCGTTGCAGTAGTCTAATATAGAAGTAGCCAGACAGTAGAGCGTTGCAGTCGTCTAATATAGAAGTAGCCAGACTGTAGAGCATTGCAGTAGTCTAATATAGAAGTAGCCAAACAGTAGAGTGTTGCAGTAGTCTAATCTAGAAGTAGCCAGACAGTAGAGCGTTGCAGTAGTCTAATCTAGAAGTAGCCAGACAGTAGAGTGTTGCAGTAGTCTAATATAGAAGTAGCCAGACAGTAGAGTGTTGCGGTAGTCTAATGTAGAAGTAGCCAGACAGTAGAGCGTTGCAGTCGTCTAATATAGAAGTAGCCAGACAGTAGAGCGTTGCAGTAGTCTAATATGGAAGTAGCCAGAGACTAGAGTGTTGCAGTACGGTAGATACTGGTACCCTGAACCCTTCCTCACCACGGTAGATACTGGTACCCTGAACCCCTCCTCACCACGGTAGATACTGGTACCCTGAACCCCTCCTCCCTCCTCACCACGGTAGATACTGGTACCCTGAACCCCTCCTCCCCTCCTCACCACGGTAGATACTGGTACCCTGAACCCCTCCTCACCACGGTAGATACTAGTACCCTGAACCCCTCCTCACCACGGTAGATACTGGTACCCTGAACCCCTCCTCCCCTCCTCACCACGGTAGATACTGGTACCCTGAACCCCTCCTCCCCTCCTCACCACGGTAGATACTGGTACCCTGAACCCCTCCTCACCACGGTAGATACTGGTACCCTGAACCCCTCCTCCCCTCCTCACCACGGTAGATACTGGTACCCTGAACCCCTCCTCCCCAGGGTAGATACTGGTACCCTGAACCCCTCCTCACCACGGTAGATACTGGTACCCTGAACCCCTCCTCACCACGGTAGATACTGGTACCCTGAACCCCTCCTCCCCTCCTCACCACGGTAGATACTGGTACCCTGAACCCCTCCTCCCCTCCTCACCACGGTAGATACTGGTACCCTGAACCCCTCCTCACCATGGTAGATACTGGTACCCTGAACCCCTCCTCCCCACGGTAGATACTGGTACCCTGAACCCTTCCTCACCACGGTAGATACTGGTACCCTGAACCCCTCCTCACCACGGTAGATACTGGTACCCTGAACCCCTCCTCACCACGATAGATACTGGTACCCTGAACCCCTCCTCACCACGGTAGATACTGGTACCCTGAACCCCTCCTCACCACGGTAGATACTGGTACCCTGAACCCCTCCTCCCCTCCTCACCACGGTAGATACTGGTACCCTGAACCCCTCCTCCCCTCCTCACCACGGTAGATACTGGTACCCTGAACCCCTCCTCACCATGGTAGATACTGGTACCCTGAACCCCTCCTCCCCACGGTAGATACTGGTACCCTGAACCCCTCCTCACCACGATAGATACTGGTACCCTGAACCCCTCCTCACCACGGTAGATACTGGTACCCTGAACCCCTCCTCACCACGGTAGATACTGGTACCCTGAACCCCTCCTCACCACGGTAGATACTGGTACCCTGAACCCCTCCTCCCCTCCTCACCACGGTAGATACTGGTACCCTGAACCCCTCCTCACCACGGTAGATACTGGTACCCTGAACCCCTCCTCACCAAGGTAGATACTGGTACCCTGAACCCCTACTCCCCTCCTCACCACGGTAGATACTGGTACCCTGAACCCCTCCTCCCCTCCTCATCACGGTAGATACTGGTACCCTGAACCCCTCCTCCCCTCCTCACCACGGTAGATACTGGTACCCTGAACCCCTCCTCCCCACGGTAGATACTGGTACCCTGAACCCCTCCTCACCACGGTAGATACTGGTACCCTGAACCCCTCCTCACCACGGTAGATACTGGTACCCTGAACCCCTCCTCCCCTCCTCACCACGGTAGATACTGGTACCCTGAACCCCTCCTCACCACAGTAGATACTGGTACCCTGAACCCCTCCTCACCACGGTAGATACTGGTACCCTGAACCCCTCCTCACCACGGTAGATACTGGTACCCTGAACCCCTCCTCCCCTCCTCACCACGGTAGATACTGGTACCCTGAACCCCTCCTCCCCTCTTCACCATGGTAGATACTGGTACCCTGAACCCCTCCTCCCCTCCTCACCACGGTAGATACTGGTACCCTGAACCCCTCCTCACCACGGTAGATACTGGTACCCTGAACCCCTCCTCCCCTCCTCACCACGGTAGATACTGGTACCCTGAACCCCTCCTCACCACGGTAGATACTGGTACCCTGAACCCCTCCTCACCACGGTAGATACTGGTACCCTGTTTATGGTTCATGTGAAACTGTCATCTGCTACGTGAATTCATCTGACTGCTACAGTGTCAGTCAGTCAGCTAGATAGAAAGTCAGTCAGCTAGACAGACATTAAGACAGCTAGTCAGACAGATAGTCAGTTAAACAGAGTTTGTGTGTCTGTGTGAGTCTGTGTGTGTGAGTCTGTGTGTGTGTGAGTGTGTATGAGTGTGTGTGTGTGTGTGTGTGTGTGTGTGTGTGTGTGTGTGTGTGTGTGTGTGTGTGTGTGTGTGTGTGTGTGTGTGTGTGTGTGTGTGTGTGTGTGTGTGTGTGTGTGTGTGTGTGTGTGTGTGTATGTGTGTGTGTGTGTGTGTGTCTGTGAGTGTGTGTGTGTGTGTGTGTGTCTGTGTGTGTGTCTGTGAGTGTGTGTGTGTGTGTGTCTGTGTGTGTGTGTCTGTGTGTGTGTGTATCACCACGAGATGATGCAACAGTCTGTAGGAGTTGTTCTAGGATCAGACACATCACTGATCAAACACACTTCACCATGACATTACCCTCCCCTGCCTCTCTGCTCTGACACTCTGTGTGTGTGTGTATGTGTCTGTGTCTGTCTGTGTTGCCAGCCCAGAAGATAATAATTGGTGTGATGAAGGCGAGTGGCAGATCACAGACAGACAGACTGTGTGTGTGAGAGAGACAGAGAGACAGAGAGAGAGACAGACAGACAGGGGGACTGTGTGTGTGAGAGAGAGAGACAGAGAGAGAGAGAGACAGACAGACAGACAGGGGGACTGTGTGTGAGCATGATAGAGTGAAAGGGGAGAAACTACTGAGAGAATCCCCCATTTCTCCTTTCTTTAAAGTCCACCAAAGAAACTGTCCACATCTTTCTTTTAATGACAGGTTCAGATGTCAGTGGGAAGAACATCAAAATGAAGAGAGAATGAGAGAGAGAGAGAGAGAGAGAGAGAGAGATAGAGAGACAGAGAGACAGAGAGAGAGAGAGAGACAGAGATAGAGAGAGAAAGAGAGATAGAGACAGAGATAGAGAGAGAAAGAGAGACAGAGAGATATCTTGTGTCCTTTAGCCATTTGTACATTGTTAGAACACTGTATATATATATATAATATGACATTTGTAATGTCTTTACTGTTTTGAAACTTCTGTATGTGTAATGTTTACTGTTAATTTTTGTTGTTTTTCACTTTATATATTCACTTTGTATGTTGTCTACCTCACTTGCTTTGGCAATGTTAACACATTTTTTATTTCTACTTTGCACATTCTTCCATTGCAAAACTACCATTCCAGTATTTTACTTGCTATATTGTATTTACTTTGCCATCATGGCCTTTTTTGCCTTTACCTCCCTTCTCACCTCATTTGCTCACATTGTATATAGACTTGTTTATACTGCATTATTGACTGTATGTTTGTTTTACTCCATGTGTTACTCTGTGTCGTTGTATGTGTCGAACTGCTTTGCTTTATCTTGGCCAGGTCGCAATTGTAAATGAGAACTTGTTCTCAACTTGCCTACCTGGTTAAATAAAGGTAAAATAAATAAATAAATAAACATGTTTCCCATGCCAATAAAGCCCTTGAATTGAATTGAGATAGAGAGACAGAGAGAGACAGAGAGATAGAGAGACAGAGAGACAGAGAGATAGAGAGACAGAGAGAGAGAGACAGAGATAGAGAGAGAGAAAGAGAGAGAAAGAGAGAGACAGAGAGAGAGAGACAGAGATAGAGAGAGAGAAAGAGAGAGAGAGAGAGATAGAGAGAGACGGATAGAGAGACAGAGAGAGAGAGAGACAGAGAGAGATAGAGACAGAGAGAGATAGAGAGACAGAGAGAGACAGGGAGACAGAGAGACAGAGAGGGAGACAGAGAGGGAGACAGAGAGACAGACAGAGAGAGAGTTGAGTGTTGAGAGTTGAGAGTTGAGTCCACTCATTACCTGTATTCACTGCACCTGTTTGAACTCGTTACC
>NW_022265638.1:117500-172500 GCF_002021735.2 Oncorhynchus kisutch | reverse complement strand
ATATATTGGCTCTGAAACAGTAGTGAGGGACATAAACATTGAATAGGTTAGAGACAAACATTATATATTGGCTCTGAAACAGTAGTGAGGACATAAACATTGAATAGGTTAGAGACAAACATTATATATTGGCTCTGAAACAGTAGTGAGGACATAAACATTGAATAGGTTAGAGACAAACATTATATATTGCTCTGAAACAGTAGTGAGGACATAAACATTGAATAGGTTAGAGACAAACATTATATATTGGCTCTGAAACAGTAGTGAGGACATAAACATTGAATAGGTTAGAGACAAACACTATAGGATGAGATTACAGAGAGACAGTGAACCTATAGGATGAGATTACAGAGATACAGTGAACCTATAGGATGAGATTACAGAGAGACAGTGAACCTATAGGATGAGATTACAGAGAGACAGTGAAACTATAGGATGAGATTACAGAGAGACAGTGGAACTATAGGATGAGATTACAGAGAGACAGTGGAACTATAGGATGAGATTACAGAGAGACAGTGGAACTATAGGATGAGATTACAGAGAGACAGTGGAACTATAGGATGAGATTACAGAGAGACAGTGGAACTATAGGATGAGATTACAGAGAGACAGTGAACCTATAGGATGAGATTACAGAGAGACAGTGGAACTATAGGATGAGATTACAGAGAGACAGTGGAACTATAGGATGAGATTACAGAGAGACAGTGGAACTATAGGATGAGATTACAGAGAGACAGTGGAACCTATAGGATGAGATTACAGAGAGACAGTGAAACTATAGGATGAGATTACAGAGAGACAGTGAAACTATAGGATGAGATTACAGAGAGACAGTGGAACTATAGGATGAGATTACAGAGAGACAGTGGAACTATAGGATGAGATTACAGAGAGACAGTGGAACTATAGGATGAGATTACAGAGAGACAGTGGAACTATAGGATGAGATTACAGAGAGACAGTGAACCTATAGGATGAGATTACAGAGAGACAGTGAAACTATAGGATGAGATTACAGAGAGACAGTGAACCTATAGGATGAGATTACAGAGAGACAGTGAACCTAAAGGATGAGATTACAGAGAGACAGTGAACCTATAGGATGAGATTACAGAGAGACAGTGAAACTATAGGATGAGATTACAGAGAGACAGTGAACCTATAGGATGAGATTACAGAGAGGACAGTGAAACTATAGGATGAGATTACAGAGAGGACAGTGAAACTATAGGATGAGATTACAGAGAGACAGTGAACCTATAGGATGAGATTACAGAGAGACAGTGAACCTATAGGATGAGATTACAGAGAGACAGTGAAAACTATAGGATGAGATTACAGAGAGACAGTGAAACTATAGGATGAGATTACAGAGAGACAGTGGAACTATAGGATGAGATTACAGAGAGACAGTGAACCTATAGGATGAGATTACAGAGAGACAGTGGAACTATAGGATGAGATTACAGAGAGACAGTGAACCTATAGGATGAGATTACAGAGAGACAGTGGAACTATAGGATGAGATTACAGAGAGACAGTGGAACTATAGGATGAGATTACAGAGAGACAGTGAACCTAAAGGATGAGATTACAGAGAGACAGTGAACCTATAGGATGAGATTACAGAGAGACAGTGAACCTATAGGATGAGATTACAGAGATACAGTGAACCTATAGGATGAGATTACAGAGAGACAGTGAACCTAAAGGATGAGATTACAGAGAGACAGTGGAACTATAGGATGAGATTACAGAGAGACAGTGGAACTATAGGATGAGATTACAGGGAGACAGTGGAACTATAGGATGAGATTACAGAGAGACAGTGAACCTAAAGGATGAGATTACAGAGAGACAGTGGAACTATAGGATGAGATTACAGAGAGACAGTGAACCTATAGGATGAGATTACAGAGAGACAGTGGAACTATAGGATGAGATTACAGAGAGACAGTGGAACTATAGGATGAGATTACAGAGAGACAGTGAACCTATAGGATGAGATTACAGAGAGACAGTGAACCTAAAGGATGAGATTACAGAGAGACAGTGAACCTATAGGATGAGATTACAGAGAGACAGTGAACCTATAGGATGAGATTACAGAGAGACAGTGGAACTATAGGATGAGATTACAGAGAGACAGTGGAACTATAGGATGAGATTACAGAGAGACAGTGAACCTAAAGGATGAGATTACAGAGAGACAGTGAACCTATAGGATGAGATTACAGAGAGACAGTGGAACTATAGGATGAGATTACAGAGAGACAGTGGAACTATAGGATGAGATTACAGAGAGACAGTGAACCTATAGGATGAGATTACAGAGAGACAGTGGAACTATAGGATGAGATTACAGAGAGACAGTGGAACTATAGGATGAGATTACAGAGAGACAGTGAAACTATAGGATGAGATTACAGAGAGACAGTGAACCTATAGGATGAGATTACAGAGAGACAGTGGAACTATAGGATGAGATTACAGAGAGACAGTGAACCTAAAGGATGAGATTACAGAGAGACAGTGAACCTATAGGATGAGATTACAGAGAGACAGTGAAACTATAGGATGAGATTACAGAGAGACAGTGGACCTAAAGGATGAGATTACAGAGAGACAGTGAACCTATAGGATGAGATTACAGGGAGACAGTGAAACTATAGGATGAGATTACAGAGAGACAGTGAACCTAAAGGATGAGATTACAGAGAGACAGTGAACCTATAGGATGAGATTACAGAGAGACAGTGAACCTATAGGATGAGATTACAGAGAGACAGTGGAACTATAGGATGAGATTACAGAGAGACAGTGAACCTATAGGATGAGATTACAGAGAGACAGTGAACCTATAGGATGAGATTACAGAGAGACAGTGAACCTATAGGATGAGATTACAGAGAGACAGTGAACCTATAGGATGAGATTACAGAGAGACAGTGAACCTATAGGATGAGATTACAGAGAGACAGTGGAACTATAGGATGAGATTACAGAGAGACAGTGGAACTATAGGATGAGATTACAGAGAGACAGTGAACCTATAGGATGAGATTACAGAGAGACAGTGAACCTAAAGGATGAGATTACAGAGAGACAGTGAACCTATAGGATGAGATTACAGAGAGACAGTGAAACTATAGGATGAGATTACAGAGAGACAGTGAACCTATAGGATGAGATTACAGAGAGACAGTGAAACTATAGGATGAGATTACAGAGAGACAGTGAAACTATAGGATGAGATTACAGAGAGACAGTGAACCTATAGGATGAGATTACAGAGAGACAGTGAAACTATAGGATGAGATTACAGAGAGACAGTGAACCTATAGGATGAGATTACAGAGAGACAGTGAAACTATAGGATGAGATTACAGAGAGACAGTGAACCTATAGGATGAGATTACAGAGAGACAGTGAACCTATAGGATGAGATTACAGAGAGACAGGTGAACCTATAGGATGAGATTACAGAGACAGTGAAACTATAGGATGAGATTACAGAGAGACAGTGGAACTATAGGATGAGATTACAGAGAGACAGTGAAACTATAGTATGAGATTACAGAGAGACAGTGAACCTAAAGGATGAGATTACAGAGAGACAGTGAAACTATAGGATGAGATTACAGAGAGACAGTGAACCTATAGGATGAGATTACAGAGAGACAGTGAAACTATAGGATGAGATTACAGAGAGACAGTGAACCTATAGGATGAGATTACAGAGAGACAGTGAAACTATAGGATGAGATTACAGAGAGACAGTGAACCTATAGGATGAGATTACAGAGAGACAGTGAAACTATAGGATGAGATTACAGAGAGACAGTGAACCTAAAGGATGAGATTACAGAGAGACAGTGAACCTATAGGATGAGATTACAGAGAGACAGTGAACCTATAGGATGAGATTACAGAGAGACAGTGAACCTATAGGATGAGATTACAGAGAGACAGCGAAACTATAGGATGAGATTACAGAGAGACAGTGACACTATAGGATGAGATTACAGAGAGACAGTGAACCTATAGGATGAGATTACAGAGAGACAGTGACACTATAGGATGAGATTACAGAGAGACAGTGAACCTAAAGGATGAGATTACAGAGAGACAGTGAACCTATAGGATGAGATTACAGAGAGACAGTGAACCTAAAGGATGAGATTACAGAGAGACAGTGAACCTATAGGATGAGATTACAGAGAGACAGTGAAACTATAGGATGAGATTACAGAGAGACAGTGAACCTATAGGATGAGATTACAGAGAGACAGTGAACCTATAGGATGAGATTACAGAGAGACAGTGAACCTATAGGATGAGATTACAGAGAGACAGTGAACCTATAGGATGAGATTACAGAGAGACAGTGAACCTATAGGATGAGATTACAGAGAGACAGTGAAACTATAGGATGAGATTACAGAGAGACAGTGAACCTAAAGGATGAGATTACAGAGAGACAGTGAAACTATAGGATGAGATTACAGAGAGACAGTGAACCTAAAGGATGAGATTACAGAGAGACAGTGAAACTATAGGATGAGATTACAGAGAGACAGTGAACCTAAAGGATGAGATTACAGAGAGACAGTGAAACTATAGGATGAGATTACAGAGAGACAGTGAACCTATAGGTTGAGATTACAGAGAGACAGTGAACCTATAGGATGAGATTACAGAGAGACAGTGAACCTATAGGATGAGATTACAGAGAGACAGTGGAACTATAGGATGAGATTACAGAGAGACAGTGAAACTATAGGATGAGATTACAGAGAGACAGTGGAACTATAGGATGAGATTACAGAGAGACAGTGAACCTATAGGATGAGATTACAGAGAGACAGTGAACCTATAGGATGAGATTACAGAGAGACAGTGAACCTATAGGATGATATTACAGAGAGACAGTGAACCTAAAGGATGAGATTACAGAGAGACAGTGAACCTATAGGATGATATTACAGAGAGACAGTGAACCTATAGGATGTAGATTACAGAGAGACAGTGAACCTATAGGATGAGATTACAGAGAGACAGTGAAACTATAGGATGAGATTACAGAGACAGTGGAACTATAGGATGAGATTACAGAGAGACAGTGGAACTATAGGATGAGATTACAGAGAGACAGTGAACCTATAGGATGAGATTACAGAGAGACAGTGAACCTATAGGATGAGATTAGAGAGACAGTGAAACTATAGGATGAGATTACAGAGAGACAGTGGAACTATAGGATGAGATTACAGAGAGACAGTGGAACTATAGGATGAGATTACAGAGAGACAGTGGAACTATAGGATGAGATTACAGAGAGACAGTGAACCTATAGGATGAGATTACAGAGAGACAGTGAACCTATAGGATGAGATTACAGAGAGACAGTGAACCTATAGGATGAGATTACAGAGAGACAGTGAACCTAAAGGATGAGATTACAGAGAGACAGTGAACCTAAAGGATGAGATTACAGAGAGACAGTGAACCTAAAGGATGATATTACAGAGAGACAGTGAACCTAAAGGATGAGATTACAGAGAGACAGTGAACCTAAAGGATGAGATTACAGAGAGACAGTGAACCTATAGGATGAGATTACAGAGAGACAGTGAAACTATAGGATGAGATTACAGAGAGACAGTGAAACTATAGGATGAGATTACAGAGAGACAGTGAACCTATAGGATGAGATTACAGAGAGACAGTGAACCTATAGGATGAGATTACAGAGAGACAGTGAACCTAAAGGATGAGATTACAGAGAGACAGTGAAACTATAGGATGAGATTACAGAGAGACAGTGAACCTATAGGATGAGATTACAGAGAGACAGTGAAACTATAGGATGAGATTACAGAGACAGTGAAACTATAGTATGAGATTACAGAGAGACAGTGAACCTAAAGGATGAGATTACAGAGAGACAGTGAAACTATAGGATGAGATTACAGAGAGACAGTGAACCTAAAGGATGAGATTACAGAGAGACAGTGAACCTAAAGGATGAGATTACAGAGAGACAGTGAAACTATAGGATGAGATTACAGAGAGACAGTGAAACTATAGGATGAGATTACAGAGAGACAGTGAAACTATAGTATGAGATTACAGAGAGACAGTGAACCTATAGGATGAGATTACAGAGAGACAGTGAACCTATAGGATGAGATTACAGAGAGACAGTGAACCTATAGGATGAGATTACAGAGAGACAGTGAACCTATAGGATGAGATTACAGAGAGACAGTGAACCTAAAGGATGAGATTACAGAGAGACAGTGGAACTATAGGATGAGATTACAGAGAGACAGTGAACCTAAAGGATGAGATTACAGAGAGACAGTGAACCTATAGGATGAGATTACAGAGAGACAGTGAACCTAAAGGATGAGATTACAGAGAGACAGCGAAACTATAGGATGAGATTACAGAGAGACAGTGAACCTATAGGATGATATTACAGAGAGACAGTGAACCTATAGGATGAGATTACAGAGAGACAGTGAACCTAAAGGATGAGATTACAGAGAGACAGTGAAACTATAGGATGAGATTACAGAGAGACAGTGAACCTAAAGGATGAGATTACAGAGAGACAGCGAAACTATAGGATGAGATTACAGAGAGACAGTGAACCTATAGGATGAGATTACAGAGAGACAGTGAACCTATAGGATGAGATTACAGAGAGACAGTGAACCTAAAGGATGAGATTACAGAGAGACAGTGAAACTATAGGATGAGATTACAGAGAGACAGTGAACCTATAGGATGAGATTACAGAGAGACAGTGAAACTATAGGATGAGATTACAGAGACAGTGAAACTATAGTATGAGATTACAGAGAGACAGTGAACCTAAAGGATGAGATTACAGAGAGACAGTGAAACTATAGGATGAGATTACAGAGAGACAGTGAACCTAAAGGATGAGATTACAGAGAGACAGTGAACCTAAAGGATGAGATTACAGAGAGACAGTGAAACTATAGGATGAGATTACAGAGAGACAGTGAAACTATAGGATGAGATTACAGAGAGACAGTGAAACTATAGTATGAGATTACAGAGAGACAGTGAACCTATAGGATGAGATTACAGAGAGACAGTGAACCTATAGGATGAGATTACAGAGAGACAGTGAACCTATAGGATGAGATTACAGAGAGACAGTGAACCTATAGGATGAGATTACAGAGAGACAGTGAACCTAAAGGATGAGATTACAGAGAGACAGTGGAACTATAGGATGAGATTACAGAGAGACAGTGAACCTAAAGGATGAGATTACAGAGAGACAGTGAACCTATAGGATGAGATTACAGAGAGACAGTGAACCTAAAGGATGAGATTACAGAGAGACAGCGAAACTATAGGATGAGATTACAGAGAGACAGTGAACCTATAGGATGATATTACAGAGAGACAGTGAACCTATAGGATGAGATTACAGAGAGACAGTGAACCTAAAGGATGAGATTACAGAGAGACAGTGAAACTATAGGATGTAGATTACAGAGAGACAGCGAAACTATAGGATGAGATTACAGAGAGACAGTGAACCTATAGCATGATATTACAGAGAGACAGTGAACCTATAGGATGAGATTACAGAGAGACAGTGAACCTAAAGGATGAGATTACAGAGAGACAGTGAAACTATACTATGAGATTACAGAGAGACAGTGAACCTAAAGGATGAGATTACAGAGAGACAGTGAAACTATAGGATGAGATTACAGAGAGACAGTGAACCTATAGGATGAGATTACAGAGAGACAGTGAAACTATAGGATGTAGATTACAGAGAGACAGCGAAACTATAGGATGAGATTACAGAGAGACAGTGAACCTATAGGATGAGATTACAGAGAGACAGTGAACCTATAGGATGAGATTACAGAGAGACAGTGAAACTATAGGATGTAGATTACAGAGAGACAGCGAACTATAGGATGAGATTACAGAGAGACAGTGAACCTATAGGATGAGATTACAGAGAGACAGTGAACCTAAAGGATGAGATTACAGAGAGACAGTGAAACTATAGGATGTAGATTACAGAGAGACAGCGAAACTATAGGATGAGATTACAGAGAGACAGTGAACCTAAAGGGTGAGATTACAGAGAGACAGTGAAACTATACTATGAGATTACAGAGAGACAGTGAACCTAAAGGATGAGATTACAGAGAGACAGTGAAACTATAGGATGAGATTACAGAGAGACAGTGAACCTATAGGATGAGATTACAGAGAGACAGTGAAACTATAGGATGAGATTACAGAGAGACAGTGAAACTATAGGATGAGATTACAGAGAGACAGTGAACCTATAGGATGAGATTACAGAGAGACAGTGAAACTATAGGATGAGATTACAGAGAGACAGTGAACCTAAAGGATGAGATTACAGAGAGACAGTGAAACTATAGGATGAGATTACAGAGAGACAGTGAAACTATAGGATGAGATTACAGAGAGACAGTGAAACTATAGGATGAGATTACAGAGAGACAGTGAACCTATAGGATGAGATTACAGAGAGACAGTGAAACTATAGGATGAGATTACAGAGAGACAGTGAACCTAAAGGATGAGATTACAGAGAGACAGTGAAACTATAGGATGAGATTACAGAGAGACAGTGAAACTATAGGATGAGATTACAGAGAGACAGTGAAACTATAGGATGAGATTACAGAGAGGCAGTGAACCTATAGGATGAGATTACAGAGAGACAGTGAACCTATAGGATGAGATTACAGAGAGACAGTGAACCTAAAGGATGAGATTACAGAGAGACAGTGAACCTATAGGATGAGATTACAGAGAGACAGTGAACCTATAGGATGAGATTACAGAGAGACAGTGAAACTATAGGATGAGATTACAGAGAGACAGTGAACCTATAGGATGAGATTACAGAGAGACAGTGGAACTATAGGATGAGATTACAGAGAGACAGTGGAACTATAGGATGAGATTACAGAGAGACAGTGAACCTATAGGATGAGATTACAGAGAGACAGTGAAACTATAGGATGAGATTACAGAGAGACAGGGGTAATGTCCTGTCCTCTAGGGAGTGTGTGACGGGGGTAATGTCCTCTGGGGAGTGTGTGACGGGGTAATGTCCTGTCTTCTGGGGAGTGTGTGACAGGGGTAATGTCCTGTCCTCTGGGGAGGGTGTGATGGGGGTAATGTCCTGTCCTCTGGGGAGTGTGTGATGGGGGTAATGTCCTCTGGGGAGTGTGTGATGGGGGTAATGTCCTGTCCTCTGGGGAGTGTGTGACGGGGGTAATGTCCTGTCCTCTGGGGAGTGTGTGATGGGGTAATGTCCTGTCCTCTGGGGAGTGTGTGACGGGGGTAATGTCCTGTCCTCTGGGGAGTGTGTGATGGGGGTAATGTCCTTTGGGGAGTGTGTGACGGGGGTAATGTCCTGTCCTCTGGGGAGTGTGTGACGGGGGTAATGTCCTGTCCTCTTGGGAGTGTGTGACGGGGGTAATGTCCTGTCCTCTGGGGAGTGTGTGACGGGGGTAATGTCCTGTCCTCTGGGCAGTGTGTGATGGGGGTAATGTCCTCTGGGGAGGGTGTGATGGGGGTAATGTAACTCACTTCTGGAAGATCTTGGATCGTTTGTCGCTGGAGAAGTTCTCAAGCTGCAAGGACTCCTGGGTAAGATACGCCACGGCGAGGTGGAAGTAGTTGTTCCACAGCTGAGAGGAGAGAAGAGAGGAGAGAGGGAGATAAGTAAGGAGAGAAGAGAAAAGGGAGAAGAGGGGGAAGAGAGAAGGGAGGAGAGGGGGAGAGAGAAGGGAGGAGTTAAGGGAGGAGAGGGGGAGGAGAGAAGGGGGGGAGAGGGGGAAGAGAGAAGGGAGGGGGGAAGAGAGAAGGGAGGAGGGAAGAGAGAAGGGAGGGGGGAAGAGAGAAGGGAGGAGAGGGGGAAGAGAGTAGGGAGGAGAGGGGGAAGAGAGAAGGGAAGAGAGAAGGAAGAGAGAAGGGAGAAAGAGAGAGAGGTGCATATTGCCAGGTTGTCATAGCAATAACAATCTCATCCTGAACATATCTATAAACATTCAGACCATTCTATATTAGACTCCGCCCTTCAGACACTCTCTTTCTGAAGCAGAGGCCCCGACACACAGACGAGAACATGGCTTAGATTCAGAGACACATATTCATTCTATTAAAGAGGTGTTGTAGCCAGACAAATGATCCACGTGCCCTTTAGTTGTTGATGAAGATATATTCAAAATAACAGAATTCAGAAGGACGTTTCAGTGTTATTAGGAGACACGTGAACTTTATCATAATGAAGACATGACCTGAAGGCTTTAAAAAGCTGTCGAGACCCTCGTCTGCAGTTATAAGGTTAAACTCTTGGATATAGGGGGCGCTATTTTAATTGTCTGCAGTTAAATAGTTAACAGCATTAAAAATTCTTCCAAATGTGACAGATTTGAAAAGTAGGAAAAAAGGAGCATGAACGCCTCGAAGAGACGAGATAAAATATTCCCGAAATGGCTTTTTTTAAATCACAGCTCATTATACAGTAATTTAAGCGTACCACTGTCAAACGTGTTTATGCTAATCTTATTTTAGTGCTGTAGAGTTCAACCCCTTTCGTTAAGAGCGTTCAAATGACCAAGTGAGTCCCAAATGGCACCCTATTCTCTATTCAGTGCACTACTTCGTACCAGAGCCCTAGTCAAAAGTAGTGCACTACGTAGGGGATAATGTGTCATTTGGGACGTAATCCCTACTATTACAGAGCCTTCAGAAAGTGTTTATACCCCTGGACTTAATCCCCATGTTGTTACAGCCTGAATTCAACATGGATTAAATGGATTTCTTTCTCACCCATCTACCCACAATACCCCACAATACCCACAATACCCCACAATACCCCAACCAATACCCCACAATACCCCACAATACCCCAACAATACCCCACAATACCCCACAATACCCCACAATACCCTACAATACCCCACAATACCCCACAATACCCCACAATACCCCAACAATACCCCACAATACCCCACAATACCCTACAATACCCCAACAATACCCCAACAATACCCCACAATACCCCACAATACCCCACAATACCCTACAATACCCCACAATACCCCACAATACCCCACAATACCCCAACAATACCCCACAATACCCCAACAATACCCTACAATACCCCAACAATACCCCAACAATACCCCAACAATACCCCACAATACCCCAACAATACCCCACAATACCCCACAATAACCCACAATACCCCACAATACCCCAACAATACCCCACAATACCCCACAATACCCCACAATACCCAACAATACCCCACAATACCCCACAATACCCCAACAATACCCCACAATACCCCACAATACCCCAACAATACCCCAACAATACCCCAACAATACCCCACAATACCCCAACAATACCCCACAATACCCCACAATACCCCAACAATACCCCACAATACCCCACAATACCCCAACAATACCCCACAATACCCCACAATACCCCAACAATACCCCACAATACCCCACAATACCCCAACAATACCCCACAATAACCCACAATACCCCACAATACCCCACAATGCCCACAATACCCCACAATAACCCACAATACCCCACAATACCCCAACAATACCCCAACAATACCCCCACAATACCCCACAATACCCCAACAATACCCCAAACAATACCCCACAATAACCCACAATACCCCACAATACCCCACAATACCCAACAATACCACCCCATACCCCACAATACCACCCCATACCCCACAATACCCCCACAATACCCCAACAATACCCCAACAATACCCCACAATGCCCCACAATACCCCAACAATACCCCACAATACCCCACAATACCCCAACAATACCCCACAATACCCCACAATGCCCCACAATACCCCAACAATACCCCACAATACCCCACAATACCCCACAATACCCCAACAATACCCCACAATACCCCACAATACCCCAACAATACCCCACAATAACCCAACAATACCCCACAATACCCCACAATGCCCCAACAATACCCCACAATACCCCACATACCCCAACAATACCCCACAATGCCCCACAATACCCCACAATACCCCAACAATACCCCACAATAACCCACAATACCCCAACAATACCCCACAATACCCCACAATACCCCAACAATACCCCACAATACCCCACAATACCCCACAATACCCCACAATACCCCACAATACCCTACAATACCCCACAATACCCCACAATACCCCAACAATACCCCACAATACCCCACAATACCCTACAATACCCCAACAATACCCCAACAATACCCCACAATACCCCACAATACCCCACAATACCCTACAATACCCCACAATACCCCACAATACCCCACAATACCCCAACAATACCCCACAATACCCCACAATACCCTACAATACCCCAACAATACCCCAACAATACCCCAACAATACCCCACAATACCCCAACAATACCCCACAATACCCCACAATAACCCACAATACCCCACAATACCCCAACAATACCCCACAATACCCCACAATACCCCACAATACCCAACAATACCCCACAATACCCCACAATACCCCAACAATACCCCACAATACCCCACAATACCCAACAATACCCCAACAATACCCCAACAATACCCCACAATACCCCAACAATACCCCACAATACCCCACAATACCCCAACAATACCCCACAATACCCCACAATACCCCAACAATACCCCACAATACCCCACAATACCCCACAATACCCCAACAATACCCCACAATACCCCACAATACCCAACAATACCCCACAATAACCCACAATACCCCACAATACCCCACAATGCCCCACAATACCCCACAATAACCCACAATACCCCACAATACCCCAACAATACCCCAACAATACCCCCACAATACCCCACAATACCCCAACAATACCCCAACAATACCCCACAATAACCCACAATACCCCACAATACCCCACAATACCCCAACAATACCACCCCATACCCCACAATACCACCCCATACCCCACAATACCCCCACAATACCCCAACAATACCCCAACAATACCCCACAATGCCCCACAATACCCCAACAATACCCCACAATACCCCACAATACCCCAACAATACCCCACAATACCCCACAATGCCCCACAATACCCCAACAATACCCCACAATACCCCACAATACCCCACAATACCCCAACAATACCCCACAATACCCCACAATACCCCAACAATACCCCACAATAACCCAACAATACCCCACAATACCCCACAATGCCCCAACAATACCCCACAATACCCCACAATACCCCAACAATACCCCACAATGCCCCACAATACCCCACAATACCCCAACAATACCCCACAATAACCCACAATACCCCAACAATACCCCACAATACCCCAACAATACCCCACAATAACCCACAATACCCCAACAATACCCCAACAATACCCCACAATACCCCAACAATACCCCACAATGCCCCACAATACCCCAACAATACCCCACAATACCCCACAATACCCCAACAATACCCCACAATACCCCAACAATACCCCAACAATACCCCACAATAACCCACAATACCCCAACAATACCCCAACAATACCCCACAATAACCCACAATACCCCACAATACCCCAACAATACCCCAACAATACCCCAACAATACCCCACAATACCCCACAATACCCCACAATACCCCAACAATACCCCACAATAACCCACAATACCCCACAATACCCCAACAATAACCCACAATAACCCACAATAACCCACAATACCCCACAATAACCCACAATACCCCAACAATACCCCACAATACCCCAACAATACCCCACAATACCCCAACAATACCCCACAATAACCCCCAATACCCCACAATACCCCAACAATACCCCAACAATACCCCACAATACCCCAACAATACCCCACAATAACCCACAATACCCCACAATACCCCAACAATACCCCACAATAACCCACAATACCCCACAATACCCCAACAATACCCCACAATAACACACAATACCCCAACAATACCCCACAATACCCCACAATACCCCAACAATACCCCACAATACCCCACAATACCCCACAATACCCCACAATAACCCACAATACCCTACAATACCCCAACAATACCCCACAATGCCCCAACAATGCCCCACAATACCCCAACAATACCCCACAATACCCCAACAATACCCCACAATACCCCACAATACCCCACAATACCCCACAATACCCCAACAATACCCCACAATAACCCACAATACCCCACAATACCCCACAATACCACAACAATACCACCCCATACCCCACAATACCCCACAATACCCCAACAATACCCCACAATAACCCACAATACCCTACAATACCCCAACAATACCCCACAATGCCCCAACAATACCCCACAATGCCCCACAATACCCTACAATACCCCAACAATTACCCCACAATGCCCCAACAATGCCCCACAATACCCCACAATGCCCCAACAATGCCCCCACAATACCCCACAATACCCCACAATGCCCCAACAATACCCCACAATACCCCCACAATACCCCACAATGCCCCACAATACCCCAACAATACCCCACAATGCCCCACAATACCCCAACAATACCCCAACAATACCCCAACAATACCCCACAATGCCCCACAATACCCCAACAATACCCCACAATGCCCCACAATACCCCAACAATACCCCACAATACCCCACAATACCCCAACAATACCCCAACAATACCCCACAATAACCCACAATACCCCAACAATACCCCACAATAACCCACAATACCCCACAATAACCCACAATACCCCACAATACCCCAACAATACCCCACAATACCCCAACAATACCCCAACAATACCCCACAATACCCCACAATACCCCACAATAACCCACAATACCCCACAATACCCCAACAATACCCCACAATAACCCACAATACCCCACAATACCCCAACAATACCCCACAATAACCCACAATACCCCACAATACCCCAACAATACCCCACAATAACCCACAATACCCCAACAATACCCCACAATACCCCAACAATACCCCACAATAACCCACAATACCCCACAATACCCCAACAATACCCCACAATACCCCACAATACCCCAACAATACCCCACAATAACCCACAATACCCCACAATACCCCAACAATACCCCACAATACCCCAACAATACCCCACAATAACACACAATACCCCAACAATACCCCACAATAACCCACAATACCCCACAATACCCCAACAATACCCCACAATACCCCACAATACCCCACAATACCCCACAATACCCCACAATACCCCAACAATACCCCACAATAACCCACAATACCCCACAATACCCCACAATACCACAACAATACCACCCCATACCCCACAATACCCCACAATACCCCAACAATACCCCACAATAACCCACAATAACCCACAATACCCCAACAATACCCCACAATAACCCACAATACCCCACAATATCCCAACAATACCCCACAATACCACAACAATACCACAACAATACCACCCCATACCCCACAATACCCCACAATACCCCAACAATACCCCACAATGCCCCACAATGCCCCAACAATACCCCAACAATACCCCACAATGCCCCACAATACCCTACAATACCCCAACAATACCCCACAATGCCCCAACAATGCCCCACAATACCCCACAATGCCCCAACAATGCCCCACAATACCCCACAATACCCCACAATGCCCCAACAATACCCCACAATACCCCAACAATACCCCACAATGCCCCACAATACCCCAACAATACCCCACAATGCCCCACAATACCCCAACAATACCCCACAATGCCCCACAATACCCCAACAATACCCCACAATGCCCCAACAATAACCCACAATACCCCAACAATACCCCACAATACCCCAACAATACCCCACAATGCCCCAACAATACCCCACAATGCCCCAACAATACCCCACAATGCCCCAACAATACCCCACAATGCCCAAACAATACCCCACAATACCCAACAATGCCCCACAATACCCCACAATGCCCCACAATGCCCCACAATGCCCCACAATGACAAGTGAAAACACATTTTTAAATTCAGCAAAAACAATAAAGAACTGTCCCATTTTCAGGACCCTGTCTTTCAAAGATAATACGTAAAAACACAAATAACTTCACAGATCTTCATTGTAAAGGGTTTAAACACTGTTTCCCTTGCTTGTTCAATGAACCATAAACAATTAATGAACATGCACCTGTGGAATGGTCGTTAAGACACTAACAGCTTACAGACGGTAGGCAATTAAGGTCACAGTTATGAAAACTTAGGACACTAAAGAGGCCTTTCTATTGACTCCGAAAAACACAAAAAGAAAGATGCCTAGGGTCACTGCTCATCTGTGTGAACGTGCCTTAGGCATGTTGCAAGGAGGCATGAGGACTGCAGATGAGGCCAGGGCAATAAATTGCAAAAGACAGCGCTACAGGGAGACAGGACGGACAGCTGATCGTCCACACAGTGGCAGACCACGTGTAACAACACCTGCTCAGGATCGGTACATCCGAACATCACACCTGCGGGACAGGTACAGGATGGCAACAACAACTGCCCGAGTTACACCAGGAACGCACAATCCCTCCATCAGTGCTCAGACTGTCCGCAATAGGCTGAGAGAGGATGGACTGAGGGCTTGTAGGCCTGTTGTAAGGCAGGTCCTCACCAGATGTCACCGGCAACAACGTCACCTATGGGCACAAACCCACCGTTGCTGGACCAGACAGGACTGGCAAAAAAGTGCTCTTCACTGACGAGTTGCGGTTTTGTCTCACCAGAGTTGATGGTCGGATTTGCGTTTATCGTTGAAGGAATGAGCGTTATTGCCAGCAGGAACAGGAGGAGAATAGTTGGGTCAGGTTAAGGTTGTTTTACTCTGGTTATCTAGATCTCTGGCTCCCTCTTGAGGCATTTGTCTTATTTAATCAAGCCGTAAGCTTAAAGCATCAGACAAGCTCAATACATATAGCTGATTTTATTAAAACACATTGAAAAATACACGTTTAAAACATTCTAGCAATCGATCGGTCGAAAGAACAGACGACTTTCGGTCTACCAATATTTTTTGGGTTCGGGATCAACCCTAAAATAAGCATACATTATACAGTTCATTAACATCATCCAACCAGTGTTTTTGATGCAGGAGATTGCTGTGCAAAGTGTCAGCAATAAATACTTTTGAAGGCAATCAAGTCACCGTTCTGAACCGTCTTTAATGACTTCACTATTCAACCAGTCTCGTTAAGCTCTCCTAATGCAGTGCAAGACTAGCGAAACAACACTCTACATAAACATAGATTTGACATTAGATTGACATAATTAAACCAGTCTTCAGGTCTGGCAGATTGACTAATGGAGTAACAGTATTTGTGTTTAACAAACTGAGGCTTTATAGAGTGGTGAGCTTACCTGAAGCTCAAAGTTGGTCTGATCCAGGAACTTCTTGTTTAACACGGCTGCATACTGATTAATGGCCCTCAGGAACACTCTGAAAGAAATCAGAGAGACATCTGGTTTAGATCCAAACTGATTAATGGTCCTCAGGAACACTCTGAAAGAAATCAGAGAGACATCTGGTTTAGATCCAAACTGATTAATGGTCCTCAGGAACACTCTGAAAGAAATCAGAGAGACATCTGGTTTAGATCCAAACTGATTAATAGTCCTCAGGAACACTCTGAAAGAAATCAGAGAGACATCTGGTTTAGATCCAAACTGATTAATGGTCCTCAGGAACAATCAGACAGCAGGAGAACATTACCAGGAACACTCAGACATCAGGAGAACATTACCAGGAACACTCAGACAGCAGGAGAACATTACCAGGAACAGACAGCAGGAGAACATTACCAGGAACAGACAGCAGGAGAACATTACCAGGAATGAGATCCTCACTGAACTTCTGGAGAGAGTTTGCTGCACTGAAAGTAAAGGGGCTGAATAATTTTGCACGCCCAATTTTTCAGTTTTTGATTTGATATGTGTTCAGCCTATAGGCTACTACCTGCTACAGTATGATAGGCTACTACCTGCTACAGTATGATATGTGTTCAGCCTATAGGTTACTACCTGCTACAGTATGATATGTGTTCAGCCTATAGGCTACTACCTGCTACAGTATGATAGGCTACTACCTACTACAGTATGATAGGCTACTACCTGCTACAGTATGATAGGCTACTACCTACTACAGTATGATAGGCTACTACCTACTACAGTAGGATATGTGTTCAGCCTATAGGCTACTACCTTCTACAGTATGATAGGCTACTACCTGCTACAGCATGATAGGCTACTAGCTGCTACAGTATGATAGGCTACTACCTGCTACAGTATGATAGGCTACTACCTGCTACAGTATGATGGGCTACTAGCTGCTACAGTATGATATGCTACTACCTGCTACAGTATGATAGGCTACTACCTGCTACAGTATGATAGGATACTACCTGCTATAGTATGATATGCTACTACCTGCTACAGTATGTTAGGCTACTACCTGCTACAGTATGATAGGCTACTACCTGCTACAGTATGATAGGCTACTACCTGCTACAGTATGATAGGCTACTACCTGCTACAGTATGATAGGCTACTACCTGCTACAGTATGATATGTGTTCAGCCTATAGGCTACTACCTGCTACAGTATGATAGGCTACTAGCTGCTACAGTATGATAGGCTACTACCTGCTACAGTATGATATGTGTTCAGCCTATAGGCTACTACCTGCTACAGTATGATATGCTACTACCTGCTACAGTATGATATGTGTTCAGCCTATAGGCTACTACCTGCTACAGTATGATAGGCTACTACCTACTACAGTATGATAGGCTACTACCTGCTACAGTATGATAGGCTACTACCTACTACAGTATGATAGGCTACTACCTACTACAGTAGGATATGTGTTCAGCCTATAGGCTACTACCTGCTACAGTATGATAGGCTACTACCTGCTACAGCATGATAGGCTACTAGCTGCTACAGTATGATAGGCTACTACCTGCTACAGTATGATAGGCTACTACCTGCTACAGTATGATAGGCTACTAGCTGCTACAGTATGATAGGCTACTACCTGCTACAGTATGATAGGCTACTACCTGCTACAGTATGATAGGATACTACCTGCTACAGTATGATAGGCTACTACCTGCTACAGTATGATAGGCTACTACCTGCTACAGTATGATAGGATACTACCTGCTACAGTATGATAGGCTACTACCTGCTACAGTATGATAGGCTACTACCTGCTACAGTATGATAGGCTACTACCTGCTACAGTATGATAGGCTACTACCTGCTACAGTATGGTTTGGGTGTGTTTGATCTCCCACCAAACTCCATTTTGTAGAATGTTGTCTGTTTTAACAGGTTCAATGGAAAGGATTAGCGTGTTGGATGTGAAGGGATTCATATTTCAATTTGACCCTGTGAATTACAAAATCACCAGCACACAAAAGACTGAGAGAGTCCAAATGTCACAGATGAATTAAGTGATGTCAGGTGATATCCCTTTAATCTCAGGTAATGGGTTGTTTTTCTGTTTTTCTCCTTCAGCGTGAAACACAAATCTCTAGCGGCATGACCTGTTGATCCGCTGTGAGACAGACAGATAATGGGAATGAACTGTCATCAGGGCTCGCAGGAGACCCGGCTCACAGAGGTCAAGCCAGTGGGGGGGGGGGGGGGGGTAGATAACCACAGAGAATACTGTGTGTGTGTTGTCAGAGAACGCCAGTCTGGATCAAACTGTGAGGAAGTGATTGAGAGAGAGAGACTGTGTTCACTCACATGCTGGGATACAAAAGCACATCCAGGAAGTAGACTAGAGAACACAGAATAAACACATTTTCACATCTCTTTGATGATGCCTCGGGTTTGACCTTCAATGTGAATTTGCGCTAGCTCAGCTCAGCCTATTAACAAAACAAAAATCAGCGTTGCCCACTGATCAGCCAAACGCTCATTGATTATAACAGAGACATCTGAACAGTGCCAATGGCCGCCGGCAGTGTCACTCGTTTTCTTTTTTTGTGTGTACAAATTTGGACCCGCCCAACCCAACTAAAAGATGATCCTACACTGGTTCTCCCTTTAAACCTTTTGAGCTTTATGCCGTGATGGTTTTTGTGGTAGACGGTGGCAGATTGTGGTAAATTGCATCATTCAGGTAACAATGGCTGACACTTAAATCACTACGTCATAGAATTCTGCGGCACACCATGAAATAACTGTACCGCAGTACGCCACAACTTTTCAAGGAAGAATACATGTAGTAACAGTAGCCAAGGAGAATCTAATCAGAAATAAAAGCTGAAAAAAGGTTGGATAATAACTTTGAGGCTCGTCTTAGATTCACCACCACGATTCTGTACAATCAGTCTTACTCTACATCCAGCAGTGAGTCTTACTCTACATCCAGCAGTGAGTCTTACTCTACATCCAGCAGTGAGTCTTACTCTACATCCAGCAGTGAGTCTTACTCTACATCCAGCGGTGAGTCTTACTCTACATCCAGCGGTGAGTCTTACTCTACATCCAGCAGTGAGTCTTACTCTACATCCAGCAGTGAGTCTTACTCTACATCCAGCAGTGAGTCTTACTCTACATCCAGCAGTGAGTCTTACTCTACATCAAGCAGTGAGTCTTACTCTACATCCAGCAGTGAGTCTTACTCTACATCCAGCAGTGAGTCTTACTCTACATCCAGCAGTGAGTCTTACTCTACATCCAGCAGTGAGTCTTACTCTACATCCAGCAGTGAGTCTTACTCTACATCCAGCAGTGAGTCTTACTCTACATCCAGCAGTCAGTCTTACTCTACATCCAGCAGTGAGTCTTACTCTACATCCAGCAGTGAGTCTTACTCTACATCCAGCAGTGAGTCTTACTCTACATCCAGCAGTCAGTCTTACTCTACATCCAGCAGTGAGTCTTACTCTACATCCAGCGGTGAGTCTTACTCTACATCCAGCAGCGAGTCTTACTCTACATCCAGCAGTGAGTCTTACTCTACATCCAGCAGTGAGTCTTACTCTACATCCAGCAGTGAGTCTTACTCTACATCCAGCAGTGAGTCTTACTCTACATCCAGCGGTGAGTCTTACTCTACATCCAGCAGTGAGTCTTACTCTACATCCAGCAGTGATGTTCTCAGTAACGTTTGCCATAGTCGGACAATCTTTCATAATTCAACGAGGGAGTGATCCAAGATCCTAGTGTTCACATTCACATGCGGCTGAGGGTGTCCTCAAATGTACAGTGTAATCTAGACCTCAGTTCAACCCTGCCTGGGAGAAGCTAGGTTAGCTCAGTCTCCATCTCCCAGCCCCTCAGGGTGAGAGACCCGGGGATCTAACCTGGGAGAAGCTATGTTAGCTCAGTTTCCATCTCCCAGCCCGTCAGGGTGAGAACCCCAGGGATCTAACCTGGGAGAAGCTAGGTTAGCGATAGTATACACACACACACACACCTCACTCACTCACAAGTGATAATGCCTGAGAAGCTGGTGTTTGGAGGATATACAGAGCATTCAGAAAGTATTCAGACCCCTTGACCTTTTCCACATTCCGTAACTTTACAGCCTTATTCTAAAATGGATTAAATAAAACATGTTACTCCTCAATCTACACAGAATACTCCATAATGACAAGGCAAACAGTTTATATTCAGCTAACCTGAATGTTATCCAGGGCTAACCTGAATGTTATCCAGGGCTAACCTGAATGTTATCCAGGGCTAACCTGAATGTTATCCAGGGCTAACCTGAATGTTATCCAGGGCTAACCTGAATGTTATCCAGGGCTAACCTGAATGTTATCCAGGGCTGACCTGAATGTTATCCAGGGCTAACCTGAATGTTATCCAGGGCTAACCTGAATGTTATCCAGGGCTAACCTGAATGTTATCCAGGGCTGACCTGAATGTTATCCAGGGCTAACCTGAATGTTATCCAGGCCTAACCTGAATGTTATCCAGGGCTGACCTGAATGTTATCCAGGCCTAACCTGAATGTTATCCAGGGCTAACCTGAATGTTATCCAGGGCTAACCTGAATGTTATTCAGGGCTGGCCTGAATGTTATCCAGGCCTAACCTGAATGTTATCCAGGGCTAACCTGAATGTTATCCAGGGCTAACCTGAATGTTATCCAGGGCTGACCTGAATGTTATCCAGGGCTGACCTGAATGTTATCCAGGGCTAACCTGAATGTTATCCAGGGCTGGCCTGAATGTTATCCAGGGCTAACCTGAATGTTATCCAGGGCTAACCTGAATGTTATCCAGGGCTAACCTGAATGTTATCCAGGGCTAACCTGAATGTTATCCAGGTCTGACCCTGAATGTTATCCAGGCCTAACCTGAATGTTATCCAGGGCTAACCTGAATGTTATCCAGGGCTAACCTGAATGTTATTCAGGGCTGGCCTGAATGTTATCCAGGCCTAACCTGAATGTTATCCAGGGCTAACCTGAATGTTATCCAGGGCTAACCTGAATGTTATCCAGGGCTAACCTGAATGTTATCCAGGGCTAACCTGAATGTTATCCAGGGCTGACCTGAATGTTATCCAGGGCTGACCTGAATGTTATCCAGGGCTAACCTGAATGTTATCCAGGGCTAACCTGAATGTTATCCAGGGCTGGCCTGAATGTTATCCAGGGCTAACCTGAATGTTATCCAGGGCTAACCTGAATGTTATCCAGGGCTAACCTGAATGTTATCCAGGGCTAACCTGAATGTTATCCAGGGCTAACCTGAATGTTATCCAGGGCTAACCTGAATGTTATCCAGGGCTAACTTTAATGTTATTCAGGGCTGGCCTGAATGTTATCCAGGCCTAACCTGAATGTTATCCAGGGCTAACCTGAATGTTATCCAGGGCTAACCTGAATGTTATCCAGGGCTAACCTGAATGTTATCCAGGGCTAACCTGAATGTTATCCAGGGCTAACCTGAATGTTATCCAGGGCTAACCTGAATGTTATCCAGGGCTAACCTGAACATTATCCAGGGCTAACCTGAATGTTATCCAGGGCTAACCTGAATGTTATCCAGGGCTAACCTGAAACGTACTACAGGGCTAACCTGAGCGTACTACATATCAGGTGTCCACTTAGTCATTAAGCACAAAGGTGAAGTTTTTCAGAGCCCCTCCAGAAACCCTTCAGATGTTCATGTCTCTATCTTTAACCTCGGTGGATGAACCCCCCCCATGTTTCTATCTTTACCCTCGGTGGTGGAGACTCCTGAACCCCCCCCCCCCCCCCCCCATGTCTCCATCTTTACCCTCGGTGGTGGAGACCCTGGACCCCCCCCAAGTCTCTATCTTTACTCTCAGTGGTGGTGGTGGTGGTGGAGACCCCCCCTCCCCCCCTCTAGCACTCATCCAGCAGCCCGTGAGCACATTACTAAAGCCCAGCTAAAGGGTCTCCCTCTCTCCTCTTCCCGACTCCACACCTCACTCAATTTTCTGCAGCTGTGAACATGCCAATATAGATGATGTGCTCGGCGCCGGCCGGGGTAAATAGTAAAGTATGTTTTCATCCATTGCACCTGTCCACTGAGAAATATTACTGCTTTATATTGGATGTCTACCTGGATGGATGCCCACAGCAGTCCCCTGGACCGGACAGGTCAACTAAACTGTGCAGTTTACACTTAGTGAGCATGTCCAAATCAAATCACACTTTATTCTATTGATATGTTGACTGCACTGTTGAGAGGAGCGCTCCCACGTATTCATGCCATTGTAGCCGGGTATAAAACGGGTATAAACATGCTGACTTGTGAGCTCTCCTCTCAACAGTGCAGGGAAAACATCAACGTCATAGTAATGGAAACAATAAGGCAAAAATGGTTTTTTTTAGTTTTTAAAAGAGCTGTAAATGTTGTGATGTCATCATGACCCTGATGTTCATGTTGTGATGTCATCATGACCCTGATGTTCATGTTGTGATGTCATCATGACCCTGATGTTAATGTTGTGATGTCATCATGACCCTGATGTTAATGTTGTGATGTCATCATGACCCTGATGTTAATGTTGTGATGTCATCATGACCCTGATGTTAATGATCAGCTGATAGTGATGTCATCATGAACCTCATGTTAATGATCAGTTGATAGTGATGTCATCATGAACCACATGTTAATGATGAGCTGATAGTGATGTCATCATGACCCTGATGTTAATGATCAGCTGATAGTGATGTCATCATGACCCTGATGTTAATGATCAGCTGATAGTGATGTCATCATGACCCTGATGTTAATGATCAGCTGATAGTGATGTCATCATGAACCTGATGTTAATGATGAGCTGATAGTGATGTCATCATGACCCTGATGTTAATGATCGGCTGATAGTGATGTCATCATGAACCTGATGTTAATGTTGTGATGGTTGTTGCTCAATATTCAATAAGAGAGAGACAGTCTCTCTGCAGTAGGTCTATAATAATGACTGAACACAACACTAGACTACAGAGAGAGACAGTCTCTGCAGTAGGTCTATAATAATGACTGAATACAACACTGTAGAGTACAGAGAGAGACAGTCTCTCTGCAGTAGGTCTATAATAATGACTGAATACAACAATAGACTACAGAGAGAGACAATCTCTCTGCAGTAGGTCTATAATAATGACTGAATACAACACTAGACTACAGAGAGAGACGGTCTCTCTGCAGTAGGTCTATAATAATGACTGAATACAACAATAGACTACAGAGAGAGACAGTCTCTCTGCAGTAGGTCTATAATAATGACTGAATACAACACTAGACTACAGAGAGAGACAGTCTCTCTGCAGTAGGTCTATAATAATGACTGAATACAACACTAGACTACAGAGAGAGACAGTCTCTCTGCAGTAGGTCTATAATAATGACTGAATACAACACTGTAGACTACAGAGAGAGACAGTCTCTCTGCAGTAGGTCTATAATAATGACTGAATACAACACTAGACTACAGAGAGAGACAGTCTCTCTGCAGTAGGTCTATAATAATGACTGAATACAACACTGTAGACTACAGAGAGAGACAGTCTCTCTGCAGTAGGTCTATAAGTGTGATAATGTAAAGATAATGGAGTCATATGGAGTCCAGCCATGTATCAGATGATGTACAGAGAGACAGTCTCTCTGCAGTAGGTCTATAAGTGTGATAATGTAAAGATAATGGAGTCATATGGAGTCCAGACATGTATCAGATGATGTACAGAGAGACAGTCTCTCTGCAGTAGGTCTATAATAATGACTGAATACAACACTGTAGACTACAGAGAGAGACAGTCTCTCTGCAGTAGGTCTATAAGTGTGATAATGTAAAGATAATGGAGTCATATGGAGTCCAGCCATGTATCAGATGATGTACAGAGAGACAGTCTCTCTGCAGTAGGTCTATAAGTGTGATAATGTAAAGATAATGGAGTCATATGGAGTCCAGACATGTATCAGATGATGTACAGAGAGACAGTCTCTCTGCAGTAGGTCTATAATAATGACTGAATACAACACTGTAGACTACAGAGAGAGACAGTCTCTCTGCAGTAGGTCTATAAGTGTGATAATGTAAAGATAATGGAGTCATATGGAGAAATGTAATAAAGCCCTGTAACCATTGTTTATCCAGAAAAGTCCCCTCAATCACAGTAACCGTCTCCTTATGCAGTAATTTATCCTATCATTTCCAGGAGAAGACCTGCTTATATTGTCTTGGAATGACTAACGAGAATACAATACAAGAGCGCACGCACGCGCACACACACACACACACACACACACACACACACACACACACACACACACACACACACACACACACACACACAAACAAGCTCTGCTGGCTCCCTACACCTGTCAAGGTGAAGCAACTCTGCTGGCTTCCTTCCTATACCTGTCAAGGTGAAGCAACTCTGCTGGCTTCCTACACCTGTCAAGGTGAAGCAACTCTGCTGGCTTCCTATACCTGTCAAGGTGAAGCAACTCTGCTGGCTTCCTATACCTGTCAAGGTGAAGCAACTCTGCTGGCTTCCTACACCTGTCAAGGTGAAGCAGCTCTGACGCTCTGCTGGCTTCCTACACCTGTCAAGGTGAAGCAGCTCTGACGCTCTGCTGGTTTCCTACACCTGTCAAGGTGAAGCAGCTCTGACGCTCTGCTGGCTTCCTACACCTGTCAAGGTGAAGCAGCTCTGACGCTCTGCTGGCTTCCTACACCTGTCAAGGTGAAGCAGCTCTGACGCTCTGCTGGCTTCCTACACCTGTGCTGGCCTTGCTAGCTCCATTATGATATATAATGCCCTCTGTAATTATTGGGAAAGGGATTTTTTTTAAATGATATTGGTTCTATACTCCAAAAGTTAGACGCACAAATATCGTACCCTCCAAAAATGCTAACATCCCCTGTTATTGTAATGGAGAGAGGTTAGCATGTTTTAGGGCTATGATATAAAATGCTAACATCCCCTGTTATTGTAATGGTGAGAGGTTAGCATGTCTTGGGGGTATGATATATAATGCTAACCTCCCCTGTTATTGTAATGGCGAGAGGTTAGCATGTCTTGGGGGTATGACAAAAAATGCTAACCTCCTGTGTTATTGTAATGGTGAGAGGTTAGCATGTCTTGGGGGTATGACAAAAAATGCTAACCTCCTGTGTTATTGTAATGGTGAGAGGTTAGCATGTCTTGGGGGTATGACAAAAAATGCTAACCTCCTGTGTTATTGTAATGGTGAGAGGTTAGCATGTCTTGGGGGTATGCTATAACATGCTAACCTCCCCTGTTATTGTAATGGTGAGAGGTTAGCATGTTTTAGGGGTATGACATTTGTGCATCTGTAACTTTCTCTCTCATCATCATTCACGATTCAATCAGGATTATCCGTAACCACGGTAGCATCCACACTCATGTAGAAGTGTTTAAAAACATGTTCTATTCCGATTTACAATAAAACTGAGTACAAAATGACACAATACATTTTTTACCATTAATATCTAATAGGCACTAAATAATCTGAAACACACCCAAAGCAAACAGCAAATGCAACCAACATATTTGTACAGTCAAAAGCTTGATATAGTCATTGCGTGCTATAAATATGGGACCAAATACTTAGCTTTTTACTCCTTAAATAATTACAGAAGTGATTTTTTTCCCACAATACTTTGGGGGAGACGACGCACAGAAAGTGCTGTAATTTAAAACGCTTCACCAGGTATGGATGAAAACACCATCAAACTGTCTCTCTCTGTAGTCTACAGTGTTGTATACAGTCATTATTATAGACCTACTGCAGAGAGACTGTCTCTCTCTGTAGTCTACAGTGTTGTATTCAGTCATTATTATAGACCTAATGCAGAGAGACTGTCTGGATGAAAACACCATCAAATTAAAGCTGACAGTCTGACACTCATAATCATGGTTGGATATACAAATCCAAACTGTTTGGAGTATAGAGACAGACATAAGAAGAGAACATGCTGTCTCAATAATTACAGAGGAACACTGTAACTAAGATAATCAAACAGCAGAGAGAGTCCACTGCAACAAAACACGACTACACAAGTTAATGACTGGTAGATTTAACAGAGCTCTCTAAACATAACAGAGAGACCACTGCTTTACAACACTGGAGCAACAAAACACGACTACACAAGTTAATGACTGGTAGATTTAGGGCTCTCTAAACATAACAACAGGAAAGTAGTGTTTGTCAACTTCAGAGGCCGTTTTCTCCATCAACATGTCTTAGATGTTCAGGAAACAGAAGGCAGTCTAATCATAATATATGTTGACTTCCTGTAGTCATTCTATGTTGACTTCCTGTAGTCATTCTATGTTGACTTCCTGTAGTCATTCTGTTGACTTCCTGTAGTCATTCTATGTTGACTTCCTGTAGTCATTCTGTTGACTTCCTGTAGTCATTCTATGTTGACTTCCTGTAGTCATTCTATGTTGACTTCCTGTAGTCATTCTATGTTGACTTCCTGTAGTCATTCTGTTGACTTCCTGTAGTCCTTCTGTTGACTTCCTGTAGTCATTCTATGTTGACTTCCTGTAGTCATTCTATGTTGACTTCCTGTAGTCATTCTATGTTGACTTCCTGTAGTCATTCTATGTTGACTTCCTGTAGTCATTATATGTTGACTTCCTGTAGTCATTCTATGTTGACTTCCTGTAGTCATTATATGTTGACTTCCTGTAGTCATTATACATCACACTATATGGACAGCTCCCTGTCATCACTATCTGTTGATAAGCAAACACTTGATAAGGTTACGGTTAGGGTTAGGGTAAAGGTTAAGTTTAGGGTTAGAATAAGGGTTAGGGTAAATGTTAAGTTTAGGGTTAGAATAAGGGTTAGGGTAAAGGTTAAGTTTAGGGTTAGAATAAGGGTTAAGTTTAGGGTACGGATAAGGGTTAAGGTTAGGATCACGGATTAAGGTTAGGGTTAGGATAAGGGTTACGTTTAGGGTTAAGATAAGGGTTATGGTAAGGGTTAAGATAAGGGTTAAGATAAGGGTTAGGATAAGGGTTACGTTTAGGGTTAGGATAAGGGTTACGTTTAGGGTTATGGTAAGGGTTAAGATAAGGGTTATGATAAGGGTTAAGTTTAGGGTTAAGATAAGGGTTATGATAAGGGTTATGGTAAGGGTTAAGATAATGGTTAGGATAAGGGTTACGTTTAGGGTTAGGATAAGGGTTACGTTTAGGGTTATGGTAAGGGTTAAGATAAGGGTTATGATAAGGGTTAAGTTTAGGGTTAAGATAAGGGTTATGATAAGGGTTATGGTAAGGGTTAAGATAAGGGTTATGGTAAGGGTTAAGATAAGGGTTAAGATAAGGGTTACGTTTAGGGTTAATTTAAATGTTTTAATTTGACCTTTATTTAACCAGGCAAGTCAGTTAAGAACAAATTCTAATTTTCAATGACGGCCTACTGGGGAACAGTGGGTTAACTGCCTGTTCAGGGGCAGAACGACAGATTTGTACCTTGTCAGCTCGGGGGTTTGAACTCGCAACCTTCCGGTTACTAGTCCAACGTAGCCTAGTGGTTAGAGCGTTGGACTAGTAACCGGAAGGTTGCGAGTCAGGCGGGGTTAGATAAGGGTTATGGTAAGGGTTAAGTTTAGGGTTAGAATAAGGGTTAGGGTAAGGGTTAGGGTTAAGTTTAGGGTTAAGGTAAGGGTTAGGGTAAAGGTTAAGTTAGGGTTAGAATAACGAATTAAGGTTGGGGTTAGGATAAGGGTTGGGGTTAAGTTTAGGGTTAAGATAAGGGTTATGGTTAAGATAAGGGTTAATATAAGGGTTAAGTTTAGGGTTAAGATAAGGGTTAAGTTTAGGGTTCGGATATGGGATAAGGTTAGTGTTAGGATAAGGGTTGGGGTTAAGTTTAGGGTTAATATAAGGGTTAGGGTTAAGTTTAGGGTTAAGATAAGGGTTAGGGTAATTTAAATATAAAGTTGGCTTCTGCAAGCAGTGAAAAACCTAATTATCCACGATGCATTTTTATCTTCAACTTTTAACCGAAGTACAGAAAATACCTCCACTTCCTATGAATGTGTGTTGATGAGGTACATTGATACACTAATAGACATCGCTGTGATAAATATGATCCATCAAATTGAGACAGTATTCACCTCATTACTACAGATTGATGGGGAAACGAGTACACATTACCCTGAGATACGGGATACTGCAGAGAACCCAGAGAGGATGTTACCTTGCATAGGACACCTCTTCTACAAACTGTCTACGGTTCAACAGCCCTCAACTTCAGCACAAAGTTGTTATTGGGTGATCCGCACACACACACACACACACACACACACAAACACACCGAAACACACACAAACACACACAAACAAACACACACAAACTAGCATGAATGCTAATGCCATGGAGTTATCAGTGCATCGTATTTCTTGCTAATTGGGTTCAGAGAGCGTTCTCTGATAACAATCTGGATTATGCTAGCTGCTAGCACGGATAGATGCCTGCCGTACTGCTCTGAGGCTCACAGATAAGCCAAGGTCACAATCCTTCATTACCAATTTAGAGTCGTGTTTATTTTACACAGCTTCTGATATGGATGGGTAATTGATTTAGTTCTCATCAACTTGTTTGTTGCAGAACTCCTTTTCCACGTCTCGGCAACTCCCTTCGCTTTTTGGATACTACTACAACTGTTTACCTAGTCCAGTAAATCATTAACTACTACTACAACTGTTTACCTAGTCCAGTAAATCATTAAAGACTACTACCACTGTTTACCAAGTCCAGTAAATCATTAAAGACTACTACCACTGTTTACCTAGTCTAGTAAATCATTAAAGACTACTACCACTGTTTACCAAGTCCAGTAAATCATTAACTACTACTACAACGGTTTACCTAGTCTAGTAAATCATTAAATACTACTACCACTATTTACCAAGTCCAGTAAATCATTACATCATTAAATACTACTACCACTGTTTACCAAGTCCAGTAAATCATTAAATACTACTACCACTATTTACCAAGTCCAGTAAATCATTACATCATTAAATACTACTACCACTGTTTACCAAGTCTAGTAAATCATTAAAGACTACTACCACTGTTTACCAAGTCCAGTAAATCATTAAATACTACTACAACGGTTTACCTAGTCTAGTAAATCATTAAATACTACTACCACTATTTACCAAGTCCAGTAAATCATTACATCATTAAAGACTACTACCACTGTTTACCAAGTCCAGTAAATCATTAACTACTACTACAACGGTTTACCTAGTCTAGTAAATCATTAAATACTACTACCACTATTTACCAAGTCCAGTAAATCATTACATCATTAAATACTACTACAACTGTTTACCTAGTCTAGTAAATCATTAAAGACTACTACACATAATGAGAAAACAACTCACTCTGACCATGTTACTCCCCCTAGTAGAGCTGGTTAGGCTGTTTGCACATTATCCAGAGCGTTGGTGACTGTAACTGTGCTGCTGGAAACAATTTAATTATGCTTTTTTGCAAACGTTTATTGACACCAGCCATATTCAAACGGGTGTTGCGCATTCGTAAACTTGTCAGTTATTCTGCGCTCTGGCACAGAGATAGCCAGAGCAAATTTACCAGCTACATCTATCGACAGTTGTCAAAGTGACATCATGAAAATTCTATTGAAATGGTTACTTGCATAGTGTAGTCTTTTAATTAGATATGTAGCTAGCTAGCTAGGTAAACAATTAACCATCATCCCAACTCATAACTTCACTACCGTGCATGAATCTGCAGGTAGCTAACCAACCAGGTTTAATGTTAGCTAGCTAGCTAACATTAGGCTAATAACTAGCTAACATGAAGCTAATAACTAGCAATGCAAATGGCTCTGAGATACGAACAATATTACTACACAGATCATACACGTAATGTTAGCTAGCTAGCTAACATTAGGCTAATAACTAGCAATGCAAATGGCTCTGAGATACGAACAATATTACTACACAGATCATACACGTAATGTTAGCTAGCTAGCTAGCAGTACGCTTTAACTTGACATGAAAATGACTTTGACAACATTAAAAAGGCGAAAGCTGTACGAAGGGCTATATAAATACATTTGATTTGATTAGAAAGGTGTAATATGTGAAAATGTAGCTAGCTCGACTATTTCCCGTGTATACATGGATAGACACTTCTCCCTCTGTCACAGATGCCACGGTAACCCTTAGTTTATAAGATGTAATCCGGAGACAGGTGTTTTATACAACAGCCTCCATCTGCATTTTTTTAGCTATCATACTCTAATTCCACTGATTTTCAAAACTCGGTCCTCCAGAAAGTGGAGAGCAACACTGATGCAGTTCTACTAACGTGATATCTTTCAAAAAGCTGCGTTAGAAAGGACTACCTACACATACTGACCAGCTCATGTTATAGACAGAAACGTGCTACATGGCAGACCAATCCTAACTCATCTCTCAGGCATGTCCGGCCCACCCATTATCTCAGCCAATCATGGCTAGCGGGGAAGGTCCCTGTCTTTTTCTGTGACTAAACAAGCATGGCTGTTAATGTAACAATTGTATTGTATTTACAGATGGCATACAAGTTTGTTATTAAGGCAAATGACAGTTCACATGACCCAGAATGCATTTCTGCCAAAAAACACATTTAGATGTTTTTTTAAATGTTTACATTCAAATAACTCTCCTGTGAGGTAGTGACTTTTTCCACATATTTTACATTGTGATTTCAGATTGGAACAGCAGAAGTAGACCAAGATATCAGACACTACGTTTTTATTTAAGTTGTTGGGAAGGTGGTCAAAACATCAGTTGCTTTTCAAAGTTGAGATAAAATGTAGTTGATGTTACATTGTTTCCCAAAAACTAGAATGTTGGAAGTCATGGGTGTTTTTACACAATGGGAGCATTAGAATGTTGATGTTGGAAGTCATGGGAGTTTTTAAACAATGGGAGCATTAGAATGTTAATATTGGAAGTCATGTGCGATTTTAAACAATGGGATCATTAGAATGTTACTGTTGGAAGTCATAGGAGTTTTAAACAATGGGAGCATTAGAATGTTAATATTGGAAGTCATGTGCGATTTTAAACAATGGGATCATTAGAATGTTAATGTTGGAAGTCATGGGAGTTTTTAAACAATGGGATCATTAGAATGTTAATGTTGGAAGTCATGGGAGTTTTTAAACAATGGGATCATTAGAATGTTAATGTTGGAAGTCATGGGAGTTTTTAAACAATGGGATCATTAGAATGTTAATGTTGGAAGTCATGGGAGTTTTTAAACAATGGGAGCATTAGAATGTTAATGTTGGAAGTCATGGGAGTTTTTAAACAATGGGAACATTAAAAGTCGATGAGATGTTTATAGGACAAAGAGTTTAAAAGTAAAAAAATATATATTATTTCAAAAAGTTGTATAATAGCAGACTATTCCAGAACGGTAAGCACATTTTAAAGTTTGAATGTCGTTTCTAGATTAAAATGGTGTAAGAGGAGGAGCGTTGCAAGGGAACAAGTCAGAAATAAATTGTACATTATTTAAATTGGGAGGTGTGCTTTCACAAATCCAACTAATGAATCCCATATCATCACAGAAGACTGAGAAGATTGATAATGGCTTCTGAGGTTGACAAACTGTTAATCTTAACAGTTATTAATTGGCTGATCAAAGTGAGGAAGGGTTTCTGCAATATGTTCTGATTACCATGAAAACCCCATGTCACTTATCACAATAGGGGAGGGAAAGAGAAACATGCAAATGAGCGATGCCACATGCAGTGCTCGGGAAGAAAGTGATTCCTGTGATCATCTAGCCCCCTGAGGTCTTCTATGCATGGTGTCTCCCAAGGTCATCAACTTTATCAGTCATCAACAGGCCTCATACACCAGATGTCTACAGCATGCAGACGCCTACGTGGAATCACAACACGACCCTGCATTGGTGTCTGTAATACTATATCACAATGCCCAGGTCTCTGTCCAGCTACCTCCCCTCCTTAGGTCTCTCCTATCTCTACCCAAAGCTCCCTGCTAATCATGTTACCATAGAATTAACACTCAACCTTCAGCATGTACACACACACACACATTGCCTTCGGGGGAAAAATTCAGACCCATTGACTTTTTCCACATTTTGATATGCTTGCCTTGTTCTAAAATAATCCTCAGCAATCTACACTCAATACTCCATAATGACAAAGCAAAAACCAAGTTTAGAATTACTTTCTTATTTATTAAAAATTAAAAACAGAAATACCTTATTTACATAAGTATTCAGACCCTTTGCTATGAGACTCTAAATTGAGTTCAGGTGCGTCCTGTTTCCATTGATCATCCTTGAGATGATTCAACAACTTGATTGGAGTCCACCTGTGGTAAATTCATTTGATTGGACATGATCTGGAAAGGCACACACATGTCTATATAAAGGTCCCACAGTTGACAGTACATATCAGAGCAAAAACCAAGCCATGAGGTCGAAGGAATTGTCCGTAGAGCTCCGAGACAGGATTGTTCTTAAATGGAAGAAGTTTGGAACAACCAAGTCTCTTCCTAGAGCTGGCCACCCAGCCAAACTGAGCAGTCGGGGAGAAGGGCCTTGGTTTAGAAGGTGACCAAGAACCTGATGGTCACTCTGAGAGAGCACCAGAGTTCATCTATGGAGATGGAGAACCTTCCAGAAGGACAACCATCACTGCAGCACCTTTATGGTAGAGTGGCCAGATGGAAACAACGCCTCATCACCTTTATGGTAGAGTGGCCAGATAGAAACCACTCCTCAGCACCTTTATGGTAGAGTGGCCAGATGGAAACAACGCCTCAGCACCTTTATGGTAGAGTGGCCAGATGGAAACCACTCCTCAGCACCTTTATGGTAGAGTGGCCAGATGGAAACCATTCCTCAGTAAAAGGCATAAGACTCTCAGACCATGAGAAACAGGATTCTCTGGTCTGATTAAAGGAAGATTGAACTCTTTGGCCTGAATGCCAAGCGTCACGTTTGGACAAAACCAGGAAACATCCCTATAGTAGCAGGAACTGGGAGACTAGTCAGGATCGAAGCAAAGATGAACGGAGCAAAGAACAGAGAGATCTTTAATGAAAACATCGTGTGTATACATGCTCTAAAAACAACAGACTTTACACCCTGTATTTACCAGTCAAATAACAAACCAACTCATTCCAGGGGTTTTCCTTTTTTGACAGTTTTCTACATTGTAGAATAAGGAGTGGGTTACGGGACAAGTCTCTGAATGTCCTTGAGTGGCCCTGCCAGAGCCCGGACTTGGACCCCGAATGAACATCTCTGGAGAGACGTGAAAATAGCTGTGCAGCGACACTCCCTATCCAAACTGACAGAGCTTGAGAAGATCTGCAGAGAAGAATTAGGAGAAACTCCTCAAATACAGGTGTGCCAAGTTTGCAGCGTCCTACCCAAGAAGACTCAAGGCTGTAATCGCTACCAAAGGTGCTTCAACAAAGTACTGAGGATCTGAATATTTATGTAAATGTAATATTTATGTTAAAAAAAACACACAAAAAACCCATCAGAAACTGAAAACATTTCTAAGGCTGTAACATAATAACATGTGGAAAAAGTCAAGAGGTCTGAATACTTTCCAAAGCCAATGTGTAGCAGGAAAAGGTATGAGAACCCTTTGGAAATACCTGGATTTATGTATATATTGGTCCTAAAATTTGATCTGATCTTCATCTAACTCACAACAATAGACATAGTCTGCTTAAACTAATAACACACAAATTATTGTATTTCTCTTGTCTATATTGAATACATCATTTAAACATTCACAGTGTAGGTTGTAAAAAGTATGTGAACCCCCCGAGGCTAATGACTTCTCCAAAAGCTAATTGGAGTCAGGAGTCAGCTAACCTGGAGTCCAATCAGTGAGACGAGATTGGAGATGTTGGTTAGAGCTGCCTTGCCCTTTAAAAAACACTCACAAAATGTTAGTTTGCTGTTCCCAAGAAGCATTGCCTGATGTGACCCAGGCCTCGAACAGAAGAGACCTCAGAAAACCTAAGATGAAGAATTGTCAACTTGCATAAAGCTGGAAAGGGTTGAAAAGTATCTCTAAAAGCCTTGACGTTCATCAGTCCACGCTAAGACAAATTGTTGCCGTCCTGCAAACACGACTGAAAGAGCACAGCGCAGAATGTTCAATGAGGTTAAGAAGAATCCTAGAGTGTCAGCTAAAGACCTACAGAAATCTCTGGAACATGCTAACATCTCTGCTGACGAGTCTACGATACGTAAAACACTAGACAAGAATGGTGTTCATGGGAGGACACCACAGAAGAAGCCACTACTGTCCAAATAAAACATCTGAAGTTTTCAAAGGTGCACCTGGATGTTCCACAGCGCTACTGGCAAAATATTCTGTGGACAGATGAAACTACAGTTGAGTTGTTTGGAAGGAACACAACACTGTGTGTGGAGAAAAAAGGCACGGCACACCAACATCAAAACCTCACCCCAACTGTACAGTCTGGTGGAGGGAGCATCATGGTTTGGGGCTGCTTTGCTGCCTCAGGGCCTGGACAGCTTGCTATCATGGACGGAAAAATGAATTCAAGTTTATCAAGGCCATTTGCAGGAGAATGTTAGGCTGTCTGTCCACCAAATGAAGCTCAATAGAAGTTAGGTGATGCAACAAGACAACGACCAAAACACAGAAGTAAATCAACAACAGAATGGCTTCAACAGAAGAAAATACGCCTTCTGGAGTGGCCCAGTCAGAGTCCTGACCTCAACCCGTACTGTGACATGACCTCAAGAGAACAGATCACACCAGACATCCCAAGAATATTGCTGAACTCAGTTTGGTAAAGAGGAATGGTCCAAAATTCCTCCTGACCGTTGTGCCGGTCTGATACGCAACTAGAGAAAACGTTTGGTTATTGCTGCCAAAGGACGGTCAACCAGTTACTAAATCCAAGGGTTCACATACTTTTCCCACCCTGCACTGTGACTGTTTACACGGTGTGTTCAATAAAGACATGAAAACGTATCGTTTTGTGTTATTAGTTTAAGCAGAGTGTGTTTGTCTGTTGTTGTGACCTAGATGAAGAACATATCAACGTAGAAATCCAGGTATTTCCAAAGGGTTCACATACTTTTTATTGCCACTGTACACTGAAGAGAGATAGGGAGAGCGAGAGGGAGATGTGAGAAAGAAGAAGAGAGAGAGAGGGAGAGAGAGAGTGAGAAAGAAGAGGGGGAGAGGGAGAGAGAGAGAGAGAGAGGGAGAGAGAGAGGAGAGAGAGAGGGAGAGAGAGAGATAGGAGAGATAGGTAGAGAGAGAGGGAGAGAGAGAGAGAGGAGAGATAGGTAGAGAGGGAGGGAGAGAGAGAGGTAGAGAGAGAGGGAGAGAGAGAGAGAGGAGAGATAGGTAGAGAGAGAGGTAGAGAGAGAGAGGGAGGGAGGAGAGATAGGGAGAGAGAGAGGAGAGATAGGTAGAGAGAGAGGTAGAGAGAGGTAGAGAGAGAGGTAGAGAGAGAGAGGGAGGGAGGAGAGATAGGTAGAGAGAGAGGGGGGGGGGGGTAGAGTGAGAGAGAGAGAGAGGGGGGAGTAGAGGGAGAGAGAGTAGAGTGAGAGAGAGAGGGAGAGAGAGTAGAGAGAGAGAGAGGGGGGAGTAGAGTGAGAGAGAGAGAGGGAGAGAGAGTAGAGTGAGAGAGAGAGAGGGAGAGAGAGTAGAGAGAGAGGGAGGGGGGAGTAGAGTGAGAGAGAGAGAGGTAGAGAGAGATAAGAGAGATAGAGAGGAGAGATAGGTAGAGAGAGAGGTAGAGAGAGAGAGGTAGAGATAGAGGTAGAGAGAGAGAGAGGAGAGAGGAAGAGAGAGGGGTAGAAGAGAGGAGAGAGGCTAATGAGGACTGTCACAGTGTTTGTTAAGGAGCAACATAGCAGATCTGGGTTCAAACAGTATTTGAAATCCATTGAAAACTTGTAGCGGTCGCTTTAGCTGGTTAGCTAGTTGCTACTATTAAATCGGTTCCATTGCCCAGCGAGAGTTTTCTACCTGCTTTTGAATCTATTTGACCCAGGACTGGAATGAGCTACAGTCCCAGTCAAACGTTTGGACACAAGAGTTTTTCGTTAGTTTGACTATTTTCTACATTGTAGAATAATAGTGAAGACATCAACACCATGAAATAACACATATGGAATCATGTTTGATGTCTTCTCCATTGTTCGTAGAATATAGTAAAACATTAAGAAAATCCCATTGAGAAGGTGTGTCCAAACTGTTGACTGGTACTCTATGTAGAGGGGCTGTGAAAAGGTCAGGTGTCTCTGAACTCACATGTCTGAAGTAGTGTCCAAACTGTTGACTGGTACTCTATGTAGAGGGGCTGTGAAAAGGTCAGGTGTCTCTGAACTCACATGTCTGAAGTAGTGTCCAAACTGTTGACTGGTACTCTATGTAGAGGGGCTGTGAAAAGGTCAGGTGACTCTGAACTCACGTCTGAAGCTCCAGCTGAGAGGAGGGGGGGGGGGGGATGTGTTGTTGGCTTTTCACACAAAATGAATCTCCCGCCACATTGAAAAGGAGATGTCAGATAAGAGACAGGGGACACCTTTTCTTCTCTTTCCCCAGCAGCACCTCCAGTGTGTGTGTGTGTGTGTGTGATTGTGTGTGTGTGATTGTGTGTGTGTGAGTGTGTGTGTGTGTGTGATTGTGTGATTGTGTGTGTGATTGTGTGTGTGTGTGATTGTGTGTGTGTGTGTGTGTGATTGTGTGTGTGTGTGTGTGTGTGTGTGTGTGTGTGTGTGTGTGTGTGTGTGTGTGTGTGTGTGATTGTGTGTGTGACTGTGTGTGTGACTGTGTGTGTGAGTGTGTGATTGTGTGTGTGTGTGTGTGTGTGATTGTGTGTGAGTGTGTGTGTGTGTGATTGTGTGTGTGTGTGTGTGATTGTGTGTGTTTGATGGTGTGTGTGATTGTGTGTGTCCGTGCAGGTGGGTAAGTCTATGCAGGTCTCTGCTTCGTTGGCAGTCCTTTCACAGTCTCACACCTCCAGCCTCAGACAGAGTGAGTCCTCTCATTCTCCTCCTCCTATCAGTGAGTCATCTCCTCCTCCTATCAGTGTGTTCTCTCCTCCTCCTATCAGTGAGTCCTCTCCTCCTCCTATCACTGAGTCCTCTCCTTCTCCTCCTATCACTGAGTCCCTCCTCCTCCTCCTATCACTGAGTCCCACTCCTCCTCCTATCAGTGAGTCCTCTCCTCCTCCACCTCCTCCTTCTATCACTGAGTCCTCCTCCTCCTATCAGTGAGTCCTCTCCTCCTCCACCTCCTCCTTCTATCACTGAGTCCTCTCCTCCTCCTCCTATCAGTGAGTCCTCTCCTCCTCCTCCTATCAGTGAGTCCTCTCCTCCTCCTCCTATCAGTGAGTCCTCTCCTCCTCCTCCTACCAGTGAGTCCTCTCCTCCTCCTCCTATCAGAGAGAGATATCTAGTCTGTGTCTCAAATGGCCCTATGTTCCCTACCCAGTGCCCTACTACTGACCAGAGGGTCTATAAAGTAGAGTACTATAGGAACACAACCCTGTTCCCTACCCAGTGCCCTACTACTGACCAGAGGGTCTATAAAGTAGAGGGAATAAGGTGGCATTAGGAACACAACCCTGGCCAGTCTAGCTGCTGCCGTATTAGTCACCAACGCAGCGGAACAGACAGCCGCCAACTAGCTTTACTTACACAGGTAAAGAGAGTGAGAGAGTGTGTGTGTGTGTGTGTGGTGGGATTGACAGCGAGGGCCAGAGTTAAAGAGACTCGTCTCCAGCTGACTGTACTCTCTCATCTCTTCATCTGACCGGCACCTCTCTTTCAGAACATCTCCTCCTCCGGCACCACTCTCACCAGTAATTAACAGTCCCAACAGAAAAAAGGCATTCATTATAGCCCACCATTGACCTCCTTCTGGAGAGGAGGTCATTTAATATCAGCTCACTCCATCTCACATTGGACAGGATTGTCATGTTCCCAGTTACAGTGTGGAAGGCTCAGTGATGAGGGGTGGAGAGATTGGTGGGAACGGATATTAGGAAGCTTGGCGGTTTGAAAGGTTTCTTTTACAGGATTGTGTCTAGAGTGGTATATATATATATATATTATATATTTGAAGGAAGGTGTGAAAGCTGTGACTGAATTCACGAACAGAGGAAGGATTAAGATTACAGGTAGAATCAACTAAGGATTCAGCAGAATGAGCACTTTACCATATACCATCTAACTTCTACTCTACACACCACACCATCTATCATCTACTAAACACACCATACCATCTAACATCTACTAAACACACCATACCATCTATTAAACACACCATACCATCTATCATCTACTAAACACACCATACCATCTATCATCTACTAAACACACCATACCATCTAACATCTACTAAACACACCATACCATCTAACATCTACTAAACACACCATACCATCTAACATCTACTAAACACACCATACCATCTATTAAACACACCATACCATCTATTAAACACACCATACCATCTACTAAACACACCATACCATCTAACATCTATTAAACACACCATACCATCTATTAAACACACCATACCATCTAACATCTACTAAACACACCATACCATCTATTAAACACACCATACCATCTATTAAACACACCATATCATATATTAAACACACCATACCATCTATTAAACACACCATACCATCTATTAAACACACCATACCATCTATTAAACACACCATACCATCTATTAAACACACCACACCATCTATTAAACACACCATACCATCTATTAAACACACCATACCATCTATTAAACACACCATTCCATCTATTAAACACACCATATCATCTATTAAACACACCAAACCATCTATTAAACACACCATACCATCTAACATCTACTAAACACACCATACCATCTATTAAACACACCATACCATCTATTAAACACACCATACCATCTATTAAACACACCATACCATCTATTAAACACACCATACCATCTATTAAACACACCATACCATCTATTAAACACACCATACCATCTATTAAACACACCACGCCATCTATTAAACACACCATACCATCTATTAAACACACCATACCATATATTAAACACACCACACCATCTATTACAGCACACCTCGCTCTTTGTCTGGTCTTCAACTATCTAGGAGCTAGACAGATGTTCTCCTAGCCAGACCAGGAGGAAGGAGACAGCAGACAGACAGATGTTCTCCTAGCCAGGCCAGGAGGAAGGAGACAGCAGACAGACAGATGTTATCCTAGCCAGACCAGGAGGAAGAAGACAGCAGACAGACAGATGTTCTCCTAGCCAGACCAGGAGGAAGGAGACAGCAGACAGACAGATGTTATCCTAGCCAGACCAGGAGGAAGGAGACAGACAGATGTTCTCCTAGCCAGGCCAGGAGGAAGAAGACAGCAGACAGACAGATGTTCTCCTAGCCAGGCCAGGAGGAAGAAGACAGCAGACAGACAGATGTTATCCTAGCCAGACCAGGAGGAAGGAGACAGACAGATGTTCTCCTAGCCAGGCCAGGAGGAAGAAGACAGCAGACAGACAGATGTTCTCCTAGCCAGACCAGGATGAAGGAGACAGACAGATGTTCTCCTAGCCAGGCCAGGAGGAAGAAGACAGCAGACAGACAGATGTTCTCCTAGCCAGGCCAGGAGGAAGAAGACAGCAGACAGACAGATGTTCTCCTAGCCAGACCAGGAGGAAGGAGACAGCAGACAGACAGATGTTCTCCTAGCCAGGCCAGGAGGAAGAAGACAGCAGACAGACAGATGTTCTCCTAGCCAGACCAGGAGGAAGGAGCCAGACAGATGTTATCCTAGCCAGGCCAGGAGGAAGAAGACAGCAGACAGACAGATGTTCTCCTAGCCAGACCAGGAGGAAGGAGACAGCAGACAGACAGATGTTCTCCTAGCCAGGCCAGGAGAACAGCAGACAGACAGATGTTCTCCTAGCCAGGCCAGGAGGAAGAAGACAGCAGACAGACATATGTTCTCCTAGCCAGACCAGGAGGAAGGAGACAGCAGACAGACAGATGTTCTCCTAGCCAGGCCAGGAGGAAGAAGACAGCAGACAGACAGATGTTCTCCTAGCCATACCATGAGTAAGGAGACAGCAGACAGACATATGTTCTCCTAGCCAGGCCAGGAGGAAGAAGACAGCTGACAGACAGATGTTCTCCTAGCCAGGCCAGGAGGAAGAAGACAGCAGACAGACAGATGTTCTCCTAGCCAGACCAGGAGGAAGGAGACAGCAGACAGACATATGTTCTCCTAGCCAGGCCAGGAGGAAAGCAAGGGAGATCTGTTCAACATGGCAGGCAGCAGGCGGATGAATGCACATCTCATTAGTAGTGCCGTCACAAAGCCCTGGCCAGCTGTGTCTGGGGCTTTTTGGTTGGCGTGAGTGTCCACAGAGTCTACAAACAGGCACATGACATGAAAGACTAGAGAGCTCTCTGTTCAGCCCTGTGCTGGGCCCGTGGGTGGTGTGTGGTACTCTGTTCAGCCCTGGGCCTGTGGGTGGTATATGGTACTCTGCTCAGCCCTGGGCCTGTGGGTGGTATATGGTACTCTGCTCAGCCCTGAGCCTGTGGGTGGAGTGTGGTACTCTGCTCAGCCCTGGGCCTGTGGGTGGTATATGGTACTCTGCTCAGCCCTGAGCCTGTGGGTGGAGTGTGGTACTCTGCTCAGCACTGGGCCCGTGGGTGGTGTGTGGTACTCTGCTCAGCCCTGGGCCTGTGGGTGGAGTGTGGTACTCTGCTCAGCACTGGGCCCGTGGGTAGTGTGTGGTACTCTGCTCAGCCCTGGGCCCGTGGGTGGAGTGTGGTACTCTGCTCAGCACTGGGCCTGTGGGTGGTGTGTGGTACTCTGCTCAGCCCTGGGCCCGTGGCTGGAGTGTGGTACTCTGCTCAGCCCTGGGCCCGTGGCTGGAGTGTGGTACTCTGCTCAGCACTGGGCCTGTGGGTGGAGTGTGGTACTCTGCTCAGCACTGGGCCTGTGGGTGGAGTGTGGTACTATGCTCAGCACTGGACCTATGGGCGGAGTGTGGTACTCTGCTCAGCCCTGGGCCTGTGGGTGGAGTGTGGTACTCTGCTCAGCACTGGGCCTGTGGGTGGAGTGTGGTACTCTGCTCAGCACTGGGCCTGTGGGTGGAGTGTGGTACTCTGCTCAGCACTGGGCCTGTGGGTGGAGTGTGGTACTCTGCTCAGCCCTGGGCCTGTGGGTGGAATGTGGTACTCTGCTCAGCCCTGGGCCTGTGGGTGGAGTGTGGTACTCTGCTGGGCCTGTGGGTGGAGTGTGGTACTCTGTTCATATAGGCAATAGGGTGCTATAGGGTCATGTCCTAAACTAGTGCACTATATATGGAATAGGGTGCTATAGGGCCCTGGTCTAAAGTAGTGCACTATATATGGAATAGGGTTCTATAGGGCCCTGGTCTAAAGTAGTGCACTATATATGGAATAGGGTTCTATAGGGCCCTGGTCTAAAGTAGTGCACTATATATGCAATAGGGTGCCATCTGGGACACGCTCCATCACACTGCTGTGGTGGACAGAAGGAGGGAAGAGGACAATATTTATATGTAAAACAGGCTTTTATGAGGAGCCTTTGAACACTCTTGATTAATGTGATGTTAATAACGCTGTGGAAATCGGTTGGTTTCCTGCTCATTGTGAAGGCCGGTTTGTGTTTTTCTGTGGAGGGAACACTTTTAGGTCATCAGTTCTCCATCAACAAACCTTTCAGCTTTCTGGTCAGAGCTTTTAGCTCGGGACAGAAAATATGTTCTGACACACCGCTATGACAGAAATAAATGTGTTTTTTAGAAGCCAAACGGTTCATTGACCACAGACCAGACATTTTTTTTAAAGAATCAGAGAGCTGGTCTGAGACTGGGACATGGAGTTTTCCCACTGGTTACTGTTATCCTTCTGAGACTGGGGCATGGAGTTTTCCCACTGGTTACTGTTATCCTTCTGAGACTGGGGCATGGAGTTTTCCCACTGGTTACTGTTATCCTTCTGAGACTGGGACATGGAGTTTTCCCACTGGTTACTGTTATCCTTCTGAGACTGGGGCATGGAGTTTTCCCACTGGTTACTGTTATCCTTCTGAGACTGGGACATGGAGTTTTCCCACTGGTTACTGTTATCCTTCTGAGACTGGGGCATGGAGTTTTCCCACTGGTTACTGTTATCCTTCTGAGACTGGGGCATGGAGTTTTCCCACTGGTTACTGTTATCCGTCTGAGACTGGGGCATGGAGTTTTCCCACTGGTTACTGTTATCCTTCTGAGACTGGGGCATGGAGTTTTCCCACTGGCTACTGTCATCCTCCTGAGACTGGGGCATGGAGTTTTCTCACTGGCTACTGTCATCCTCTCATCAGCGAGCATTACCTCTCAGATAATGTAACATAACTGTCTGGATTAAACAGAGCAGTACCTCTCTGTCTCATAAGGACAGATAATGAATGAAACAGAACTATCTGGATTAAACAGAGCAGTACCTCTCTGTCTCATAAGGACAGATAATGAATGGTTGTGGCACCTTGGATACAGAATGAGGGGAGGGGAAACAACCCATCAAAACACACTGTAGAGGGACGACAAACACACACACACACACACACACACACACACACACACACACACACCGCCAAACACCCTGGTGGGAAAACAGACAACAACAGAAACAAATGTAAAATGTGTGTTCATTTGTCAGCCAACCGACAGGTGCATTATTCAGAAGTAGCTAAAGATGGAAACACAACGAGTAGGGCAGGAAGTTTAACAGAATGAAACAACAATTGAACAACGTGCAAAACAGCTGCCCACCTACATACAGAACGAACAGCTGCCCACCTACATACAGAACGAACAGTTGCCCACCTACATACAGAACAGCTGCCCACCTACAAACAGAACAAACAGCTGCCCACCTACAAACAGAACAAACAGCTGCCCACCTACATACAGAACAGCTGCCCACCTACATACAGAACAAACAGCAGCCCACCTACATACAGAACAAACAGCTGCCCACCTACAAACAGAACAAACAGCTGCCCACCTACATACAGAACAAACAGCTGCCCACCTACATACAGAACAAACAGCTGCCCACCTACATACAGAACAAACAGCTGCCCACCTACATACAGAACAGCTGCCCACCTACATACAGAACAGCTGCCCACCTACAAACAGAACAAACAGCTGCCCACCTACATACAGAACAAACAGCTGCCCACCTACATACAGAACAGCTGCCCACCTACATACAGAACAAACAGCTGCCCACCTACAAACAGAACAAACAGCTGTCCACCTACATACAGAACAGCTGCCCACCTACATACAGAACAAACAGCTGCCCACCTACATACAGAACAGCTGCCCACCTACATACAGAACAAACAGCTGCCCACCTACATACAGAACAGCTGCCCACCTACATACAGAACAAACAGCTGCCCACCTACATACAGAACAAACAGCTGCCCACCTACATACAGAACAAACAGCTGCCCACCTACATACAGAACAAACAGCTGCCCGCCTACATACAGAACAAACAGCTGCCCACCTACAAACAGAACAGCTGCCCACCTACATACAGAACAGCTGCCCACCTACATACAGAACAAACAGCTGCCCACCTACATACAGAACAGCTGCCCACCTACATACAGAACAAACAGCTGCCCACCTACATACAGAACAAACAGCTGCCCACCTACATACAGAACAGCTGCCCACCTACAAACAGAACAAACAGCTGCCCACCTACATACAGAACAAACAGCTGCCCACCTACATACAGAACAGCTGCCCACCTACATACAGAACAAACAGCTGCCCACCTACATACAGAACAGCTGCCCACCTACATACAGAACAAACAGCTGCCCACCTACATACAGAACAAACAGCTGCCCACCTACATACAGAACAAACAGCTGCCCACCTACATACAGAACAAACAGCTGCCCACCTACATACAGAACAAACAGCTGCCCACCTACATACAGAACAAACAGCTGCCCGCCTACATACAGAACAAACAGCTGCCCACCTACATACAGAAGAAACAGCTGCCCACCTACAAACAGAACAAACAGCTGCCCACCTACAAACAGAACAAACAGCTGCCCACCTACATACAGAACAAACAGCTGCCCACCTACATACAGAACAAACAGCTGCCCACCTACATACAGAACAGCTGCCCACCTACATACAGAACAAACAGCAGCCCACCTACATACAGAACAAACAGCTGCCCACCTACAAACAGAACAAACAGCTGCCCACCTACATACAGAACAAACAGCTGCCCACCTACATACAGAACAGCTGCCCACCTACAAACAGAACAAACAGCTGCCCGCCTACATACAGAACAAACAGCTGTCCGCCTACATACAGAACAAACAGCTGCCCACCTACATACAGAACAAACAGCTGCCCACCTACATACAGAACAAACAGCTGCCCACCTAGATACAGAACAGCTGCCCACCTACATACAGAACAGCTGCCCACCTACATACAGAACAAACAGCTGCCCACCTACATACAGAACAGCTGCCCACCTACATACAGAACAAACAGCTGCCCACCTACATACAGAACAAACAGCTGCCCACCTACATACAGAACAGCTGCCCACCTACATACAGAACAAACAGCTGCCCACCTACATACAGAACAAACAGCTGCCCACCTACATACAGAACAAACAGCTGCCCACCTACATACAGAACAAACAGCTGCCCACCTACAAACAGAACAGCTGCCCACCTACATACAGAACAGCTGCCCACCTACATACAGAACAAACAGCTGCCCACCTACATACAGAACAGCTGCCCACCTACATACAGAACAAACAGCTGCCCACCTACATACAGAACAAACAGCTGCCCACCTACATACAGAACAGCTGCCCACCTACATACAGAACAAACAGCTGCCCACCTACATACAGAACAGCTGCCCACCTACATACAGAACAAACAGCTGCCCACCTACATACAGAACAAACAGCTGCCCACCTACATACAGAACAAACAGCTGCCCACCTACATACAGAACAAACAGCTGCCCACCTACATACAGAACAAACAGCTGCCCACCTACATACAGAACAGCTGCCCACCTACATACAGAACAAACAGCTGCCCCACCTACATACAGAACAAACAGCTGCCCACCTACATACAGAACAAACAGCTGCCCACCTACAAACAGAACAAACAGCTGCCCACCTACAAACAGAACAAACAGCTGCCCACCTACATACAGAACAGCTGCCCACCTACATACAGAACAAACAGCTGCCCGCCTACATACAGAACAAACAGCTGCCCACCTACATACAGAACAGCTGCCCACCTACATACAGAACAAACAGCTGCCCACCTACATACAGAACAAACAGCTGCCCACCTACATACAGAACAAACAGCTGCCCACCTACATACAGAACAAACAGCTGCCCACCTACATACAGAACAAACAGCTGCCCACCTACAAACAGAACAAACAGCTGCCCACCTACATACAGAACAAACAGCTGCCCACCTACATACAGAACAGCTGCCCACCTACAAACAGAACAAACAGCTGCCCACCTACATACGGGAACAAACAGCTGCCCACCTACATACAGAACAAAGAGCTGCCCACCTACATACAGAACAAACAGCTGCCCACCTACAAACAGAACAAACAGCTGCCCACCTACAAACAGAACAAACAGCTGCCCACCTACAAACAGAACAAACAGCTGCCCACCTACATACAGAACAGCTGCCCACCTACATACAGAACAAACAGCTGCCCACCTACATACAGAACAAACAGCTGCCCACCTACATACAGAACAGCTGCCCACCTACATACAGAACAAACAGCTGCCCACCTACATACAGAACAAACAGCTGCCCACCTACATACAGAACAAACAGCTGCCCACCTACAAACAGAACAAACAGCTGCCCACCTACAAACAGAACAAACAGCTGCCCACCTACAAACAGAACAAACAGCTGCCCACCTACATACAGAACAGCTGCCCACCTACATACAGAACAAACAGCTGCCCGCCTACATACAGAACAAACAGCTGCCCCACCTACATACAGAACAGCTGCCCACCTACATACAGAACAAACAGCTGCCCACCTACATACAGAACAAACAGCTGCCCACCTACATACAGAACAGCTGCCCACCTACAAACAGAACAAACAGCTGCCCACCTACATACGGGAACAAACAGCTGCCCACCTACATACAGAACAAACAGCTGCCCACCTACATACAGAACAAACAGCTGCCCACCTACATACAGAACAAACAGCTGCCCACCTACATACAGAACGAACAGCTGCCCACCTACATACAGAACAAACAGCTGCCCGCCTACATACAGAACAAACAGCTGCCCGCCTACATACAGAACAAACAGCTGCCCGCCTACATACAGAACAAACAGCTGCCCACCTACATACAGAACAAACAGCTGCCCACCTACATACAGAACAAACAGCTGCCCACCTACATACAGAACAAACAGCCACCCACCTACATACAGAACAAACAGCTGCCCACCTACATACAGAACAAACAGCTGCCCACCTACATACAGAACAGCTGCCCACCTACAAACAGAACAAACAGCTGCCCACCTACATACAGAACAAACAGCTGCCCACCTACATACAGAACAAACAGCTGCCCACCTACATACAGAACAGCTGCCCACCTACAAACAGAACAAACAGCTGCCCACCTACATACAGAACAAACAGCTGCCCACCTACATACAGAACAAACAGCTGCCCACCTACATACAGAACAAACAGCTGCCCACCTACATACAGAACAAACAGCTGCCCGCCTACATACAGAACAAACAGCTGCCCACCTACATACAGAACAGCTGCCCACCTACAAACAGAACAAACAGCTGCCCACCTACATACAGAACAGCTGCCCACCTACATACAGAACAGCTGCCCACCTACAAACAGAACAAACAGCTGCCCACCTACATACAGAACAGCTGCCCACCTACATACAGAACAAACAGCTGCCCACCTACATACAGAACAGCTGCCCACCTACAAACAGAACAAACAGCTGCCCACCTACATACAGAACAGCTGCCCACCTACAAACAGAACAAACAGCTGCCCACCTACATACAGAACAGCTGCCCACTTACAAACAGAACAAACAGCTGCCCACCTACATACAGAAAGGCTGCCCACCTACAAACAGAACAAACAGCTGCCCACCTACAAACAGAACAAACAGCTGCCCACCTACATACAGAACAGTTGCCCACCTACAAACAGAACAAACAGCTGCCCACCTACATACAGAACAGCTGCCCACCTACATACAGAACAAACAGCTGCCCACCTACATACAGAACAGCTGCCCACCTACAAACAGAACAAACAGCTGCCCACCTACATACAGAACAAACAGCTGCCCACCTACAAACAGAACAAACAGCTGCCCACCTACATACAGAACAAACAGCTGCCCACCTACAAACAGAACAAACAGCTGCCCACCTACATACAGAACAAACAGCTGCCCACCTACATACAGAACAAACAGCTGCCCACCTACATACAGAACAAACAGCTGCCCACCTACATACAGAACAAACAGCTGCCCACCTACAAACAGAACAAACAGCTGCCCACCTACATACAGAACAAACAGCTGCCCACCTACATACAGAACAAACAGCTGCCCACCTACAAACAGAACAAACAGCTGCCCACCTACATACAGAACAGCTGCCCACCTACATACAGAACAAACAGCTGCCCGCCTACATACAGAACAAACAGCTGCCCACCTACATACAGAACAAACAGCTGCCCACCTACCTACAGAACAGCTGCCCACCTACATACAGAACAAACAGCTGCCCACCTACATACAGAACAAACAGCTGCCCACCTACATACAGAACAAACAGCTGCCCACCTACAAACAGAACAAACAGCTGCCCACCTACATACAGAACAGCTGCCCACCTACATACAGAACGAACAGCTGCCCACCTACATACAGAACAAACAGCTGCCCGCCTACATACAGAACAGCTGCCCACCTACATACAGAACAAACAGCTGCCCACCTACATACAGAACAAACAGCTGCCCACCTACAAACAGAACAAACAGCTGCCCACCTACAAACAGAACAAACAGCTGCCCACCTACAAACAGAACAAACAGCTGCCCACCTACAAACAGAACAGCTGCCCACCTACATACAGAACAAACAGCTGCCCACCTACATACAGAACAGCTGCCCACCTACATACAGAACAAACAGCTGCCCACCTACATACAGAACAAACAGCTGCCCACCTACAAACAGAACAAACAGCTGCCCACCTACATACAGAACAAACAGCTGCCCACCTACATACAGAACAAACAGCTGCCCACCTACAAACAGAACAAACAGCTGCCCACCTACAAGGTGAAATAAATAAACCATTCACAATGAGCCGAGGTTTGTCTGATACACTGGGTAGTCAAGACTGAAAAGAGTCACGTTGAACATTCCCATCCGTATAGGAAGGACCACGTCGTCGGCCTTGTACTGAGGGCCAGTGTCTCAGGCTCCGAAGGTTTAATTCATTATCAGATACAAACATTATCATAATGAAACAGGCTCCGAAGGTTTGATTCATTATCAGATACAAACATTATCATATTGAAACAGGCTCAGAAGGTTTGATTCATTATGAGATACAAACATTATCATAATGAAACAGGCTCAGAAGGTTTGATTCATTATCAGATACAAACATGATCATATTGAAACAAAAAGGCCCGCCAGTCTGTCAGACTTCCTGGTGTTAAATCCAGACTGACATGATTTATAAAGTTAACCCCCTAGAGTCTGCGTCCCACGTGGAAATCTAAATCGGCAAAATAAAATCATCTCCAGAAAAATGTGTGAAAGTTGACAGCGCTGGAACGGCGTTTGTCAGACCATGAGACCTCCTGAAAATCACTCTTCTCACAAAATCCTCTGTAGCATCTGAACGGTCTGGCCTACAAACTATTATGACCCCCCCCCCCTCCCTCTATGGAAAGATGGGAGTCTCACCAACACGATGTTGTTCCCCGTTGTGCCCTACGATCTGATAACTTCAGTCTGTCGAGTCCTAACAGTTTTAGGTTACACCCTAATACGACCTCTCTGTCGAGAGGTGCCTCTAACAAACACCTACATGTCAGTTGATTGGCTCTGGGATGCGGAGGGCCTCACAAGACTCATCTGAAGATACCCCCGGAAACAGCTGAAGAAAACTAATGGAAGTACATATGAAGACTGTTCAGAGGTTAAAACACATGTCTATGTTGCCTGATCATTTGAACATATATTTAGGACAGACCTTAAAGAACACACTTCCTTCATATGTTTAGTGGGGACTCTGTTATTCAATGTGTTTCTATTGGCTAATAGCAGTAAGGACTCTCTGTTATTCAATGTGTTTCTATTGGCTAATAGCAGTAAGGACTGTTATTCAATGTGTTTCTATTGGCTAATAGCAGTAAGGACTATCTGTTATTCAATGTGTTTCTATTGGCTAATAGCAGTAAGGACTGTTATTCAGTGTGTTTCTATTGGCTAATAGCAGTAAGGACTGTTATTCAATGTGTTTCTATTGGCTAATAGCAGTAAGGACTCTCTGTTATTCAATGTGTTTCTATTGGCTAATAGCAGTAAGGACTGTTATTCAGTGTGTTTCTATTGGCTAATAGCAGTAAGGACTGTTATTCAATGTGTTTCTATTGGCTAATAGCAGTAAGGACTGTTATTCAATGTGTTTCTATTGGCTAATAGCAGTAAGGACTGTTATTCAATGTGTTTCTATTGGCTAATAGCAGTAAGGACTCTCTGTTATTCTATGTGTTTCTACTGGCTAATAGCAGTAAGGACTCTCTGTTATTCAATGTGTTTCTATTGGCTAATAGCAGTAAGGACAATCTGTTATTCAATGTGTTTCTATTGGCTAATAGCAGTAAGGACTGTTATTCAATGTGTTTCTATTGGCTAATAGCAGTAAGGACTCTCTGTTATTCAATGTGTTTCTATTGGCTAATAGCAGTAAGGACGCTCTGTTATTCAATGTGTTTCTACTGGCTAATGGCAGTAATGACTATCTGTTATTCAATGTGTTTCTATTGGCTAATAGCAGTAAGGACTATCTGTTATTCAATGTGTTTCTATTGGCTAATAGCAGTAAGGACTATCTGTTATTCAATGTGTTTCTATGGGCTAATAGCAGTAAGGACAATCTGCTATTCAATGTGTTTCTATTGGCTAATAGCAGTAAGGACTCTCCGTTATTCAATGAGTTTCTATTGGCTAATATCAGTAAGGACTCTCTGTTATTCAATGAGTTTCTATTGGCTAATAGCAGTAAGGACTATCTGTTATTCAATGTGTTTCTATTGGCTAATAGCAGTAAGGACTATCTGTTATTCAATGTGTTTCTATTGGCTAATAGCATATGCCTCCAACTGTAGTCTAGTTGTATATTATGAATCTATAGACTGACTGTAGTCTAGTGGTATGTTATGAATCTATAGACTGTAGTCTAGAGGTATGTTATGAATCTATAGACAGACTGTAGTCTAGTGGTATGTTATGAATCTATAGACAGACTGTAGTCTAGTGGTATGATATGAATCTATAGACTGTAGTCTAGTGGTATGTTATGAATCTATAGACTCTAGTCTAGTGGTATGTTATGAATCTATATATATAGACTGTAGTCTAGTGGTATGTTATGAATCTATAGACTGTAGTCTAGTGGTATGTTATGAATCTATAGACTGACTGTAGTCTAGTGGTATGTTATGAATCTATATATATAGACTGTAGTCTAGTGGTATGTTATGAATCTATGGACTGTAGTCTAGTGGTATGTTATGAATCTATAGACTCTAGTCTAGTGGTATGTTATGAATCTATAGACTCTAGTCTAGTGGTATGTTATGCATCTATAGACCGACTGTAGTCTAGTGGTATGTTATGCATCTATAGACTGTAGTCTAGTGGTATGTTATGAATCTATATATAGACTGTAGTCTAGTGGTATGTTATTAATCTATAGACTCTAGTCTAGTGGTATGTTATGAATCTATAGACTGACTGTAGTCTAGTGGTATGATATGAATCTATAGACAGACTGTAGTCTAGTGGTATGTTATGAATCTATAGACTGTAGTCTAGTGGTATGTTATGAATATATATATATAGACTGTAGTCTAGTGGTATGTTATGCATCTATATATAGACTAGTCTAGTGGTATGTTATGAATCTATAGACAGACTGTAGTCTAGTGGTATGTTATGAATCTATAGACTGTAGTCTAGTGGTATGTTATGAATCTATAGACTGTAGTCTAGTGGTATGTTATGAATCTATGGACTGACTGTAGTCTAGTGGTATGTTATGAATCTATATATAGACTGTAGTTTAGTGGTATGTTTTGAATCTATATATAGACTGTAGTCTAGTGGTATGTTATGAATCTATATATAGACTGTAGTCTAGTGGTATGTTATGAATCTATATATAGACTGTAGTCTAGTGGTATGTTATTAATCTATAGACTGTAGTCTAGTGGTATGTTATGCATCTATAGACTGACTGTAGTCTAGTGGTATGTTATGAATCTATATATAGACTGTAGTCTAGTGGTATGTTATGAATCTATATATAGACTGTAGTCTAGTGGTATGTTATGAATCTATAGACTGTAGTCTAGTGGTATGTTATGCATCTATAGACTGACTGTAGTCTAGTGGTATGTTATGAATCTATAGACAGACACTGTAGTCTAGTGGTATGTTATGAATCTATATATAGACTGTAGTCTAGTGGTATGTTATGAATCTATAGACTGTAGTCTAGTGGTATGTTATGCATCTATAGACTGACTGTAGTCTAGTGGTATGTTATGAATCTATAGACAGACACTGTAGTCTAGTGGTATGTTATGAATCTATAGACTGTAGTCTAGTGGTATGTTATGAATCTATAGACTGACTGTAGTATATTGGTATGTTATGAATCTATAGACTGTAGTCTAGTGGTATGTTATGAATCTATAGACTGTAGTCTAGTGGTATGTTATGAATCTATAGACTGACTGTAGTATATTGGTATGTTATGAATCTATAGACTGTAGTCTAGTGGTATGTTATGAATCTATAGACTGTAGTCTAGTGGTATGTTATGCATCTATAGACTGACTGTAGTCTAGTGGTATGTTATGAATCTATAGACTGTAGTCTAGTGGTATGTTATGCATCTATAGACTGACTGTAGTCTAGTGGTATGTTATGAATCTATAGACAGACACTGTAGTCTAGTGGTATGTTATGAATCTATAGACAGACACTGTAGTCTAGTGGTATGTTATGAATCTATAGACTGACTGTAGTCTAGTGGTATGTTATGAATCTATAGACTGTAGTCTAGTGGTATGTTATGAATCTATAGACTGACTGTAGTCTAGTGGTATGTTATGAATCTATAGACTGTAGTCTAGTGGTATGTTATGAATCTATAGACTGTAGTCTAGTGGTATGTTATGCATCTATAGACTGACTGTAGTCTAGTGGTATGTTATGAATCTATAGACAGACACTGTAGTCTAGTGGTATGTTATGAATCTATAGACATACACTGTAGTCTAGTGGTATGTTATGAATCTATATATAGACTGTAGTCTAGTGGTATGTTATGAATCTATATATAGACTGTAGTCTAGTGGTATGTTATGAATCTATAGACTGTAGTCTAGTGGTATGTTATGAATCTATATATATAGACTGTAGTCTAGTGGTATGTTATGAATCTATAGACAGACACTGTAGTCTAGTGGTATGTTATGAATCTATAGACAGACACTGGATATAAATTGGATATACGTGATCATTTTTTGTAAAACATTTGCTAATGAAACTGTAAAAGTCCTCAAACTGTTTCTTAGTTCTTTCTCTTCGATCTGACAACTACATCAAAACAGACTCTCGTCTCAAACAAAACCTTCACTGTGACTCAGTATTTCACTTCACTTCAAAACTACACTTCAATCCAGTATTTATTTTCTTCTTTACCAGACAAACGTTGAGAGTTGGTGAAGTGAACCACCTAAATGAAATACAATAGAGTTGGT
>NW_022265638.1:65000-112500 GCF_002021735.2 Oncorhynchus kisutch | reverse complement strand
AATGTGGGGGCTATATACAGGGGGTACCGGTACAGAGTCAATGTGGAGGCTATATACAGGGGGTACCGGTACAGAGTCAATGTGGAGGCTATATACAGGGGGTACCGGTACAGAGTCTATATACAGGGGGTACTGGTACATAGTCAATGTGTAGGCTATATACAGGGGGTACCGGTACAGAGTCAATGTGGAGACTATATACAGGGGGTACCGGTACAGACTCAATGTGGAGGCTATATACAGGGTATTATGGTACTGAGGCAATGTGGAGGATATATACAGGGGGTACCGGTACAGAGTCCATGTGGAGGCTATATACAGGGGGTACTGGTACAGAGTCAATGTGGAGGCTACATACAGGGGGTACTGGTACAGAGTCAATGTAGAGGCTATATACAGGGTATTATGGTACTGAGTCAATGTGGAGGCTATATACAGGGGGTACCGGTACAGAGTCAGTGTGGAGGCTATATACAGGGGATACCAGTACAGAGTCAATGTGGAGGCTATATACAGGGGGCACCAGTACAGAATCAATGTGGAGGCTATATACAGGGGGTACCGGTACAGAGTCAATGTGGAGGCTATATACAGGGGGTACCAGTACAGAGTCAATGTGGAGGCTATATACAGGGGGTACTGGTACAGAGTCAATGTGGAGGCTATATACAGGGGGTACTGGTACAGAGTCAATGTGGAGGCTATATACAGGGGGGTACCGGTACAGAGTCAATGTGGAGGCTATATACAGGGTATTACGGTACATAGTCAATGTGGACGCTATATACAGGGGGTACTAGTACAGAGTCAATGTGGGGGCTATATACAGGGGGTACCGGTACAGAGTCAATATGGAGGCTATATACAGGGGGTACTGGTACAGAGTCAATGTGGAGGCTATATACAGGGGATACTGGTACAGAGTCAATGTGGAGGCTATATACAGGGGGTACCGGTACAGAGTCAATGTGGAGGCTATATACAGGGTATTACGGTACATAGTCAATGTGGAGGCTATATACAGGGGGTACTAGTACAGAGTCAATGTGGGGGCTATATACAGGGGGTACCGGTACAGAGTCAATGTGGAGGCTATATACAGGGGGGTACCGGTACAGAGTCAATGTGGAGGCTATATACAGGGGGTACCGGTACAGAGTCTATATACAGGGGGTACTGGTACATAGTCAATGTGTAGGCTATATACAGGGGGTACCGGTACAGAGTCAATGTGGAGACTATATACAGGGGGTACCGGTACAGACTCAATGTGGAGGCTATATACAGGGTTTTTATGGTACTGAGGCAATGTGGAGGATATATACAGGGGGTACCGGTACAGAGTCCATGTGGAGGCTATATACAGGGGGTACTGGTACAGAGTCAATGTGGAGGCTACATACAGGGGGTACTGGTACAGAGTCAATGTGGAGGCTACATACAGGGGGTACTGGTACAGAGTCAATGTAGAGGATATATACAGGGTATTATGGTACTGAGTCAATGTGGAGGCTATATACAGGGGGTACCGGTACATAGTCAATGTGGAGGCTATATACAGGGGATACCGGTACAGAGTCAATGTGGAGGCTATATACAGGGGATACCAGTACAGAGTCAATGTGGAGGCTATATACAGGGGGGTACTAGTACAGAGTCAATGTGGGGGCTATATACAGGGGGTACCGGTACAGAGTCAATGTGGAGGCTATATACAGGGGGTACCGGTACAGAGTCAATGTGGAGGCTATATACAGGGGATACCGGTACAGAGTCAATGTGGAGGCTATATACAGGGGGTACTAGTACAGAGTCAATGTGGGGGCTATATACAGGGGGTACCGGTACAGAGTCAATGTGGAGGCTATATACAGGGGGTACCGGTACAGAGTCAATGTGGAGGCTATATACAGGGGGTACCGGTACAGAGTCAACGTGGAGGCTATATACAGGGGGTACCGGTACAGAGTCAATGTGGAGGCTATATACAGGGGGTACCGGTACAGAGTCAATGTGGAGGCTATATACAGGGGGTACCGGTACAGAGTCAATGTGGAGGCCATATACAGGGTATTATGGTACAGAGTCAATGTGGAGGCTCTGTACAGGGGGTACTGGTACAGAGTCAATGTGGAGGCTATATACAGGGTATTATGGTACAGAGTCAATGTAGAGGCTATATACAGGGTATTATGTTACTGAGTCCATGTGGAGGCTATATATAGGGTATTATGGTACTGAGTCAATGTGGAGGATATTTACAGGGGGTAACGGTACAGAGTCAATGTGGAGGCTATATACACGAGGTACCGGTACAGAGTCAATGTGGAGACTATATACAGGGGGTACCGGTACAGAGTCAATGTGGAGGCTATATACAGGGGGTACCGGTACAGAGTCTATATACAGGGGGTACTGGTACATAGTCAATGTGTAGGCTATATACAGGGGGTACCGGTACAGAGTCAATGTGGAGACTATATACAGGGGGTACCGGTACAGACTCAATGTGGAGGCTGTATACAGGGTATTATGGTACTGAGGCAATGTGGAGGATATATACAGGGGGTACCGGTACAGAGTCAATGTGGAGGCTATATACAGGGGGTACTGGTACAGAGTCAATGTGGAGGCTACATACAGGGGGTACTGGTACAGAGTCAATGTAGAGGCTATATACAGGGTATTATGGTACTGAGTCCATGTGGAGGCTATATATAGGGTATTATGGTACTGAGTCAATGTGGAGGCTATATACAGGGGGTACTGGTACAGAGTAAATGTGGAGGCCATATACAGGGGGGTACCGGTACAGAGTCAATGTGGAGGCCATATACAGGGACCTCTGGCAGTCTCTATGGGTGTGCCACAGGGTTCAATTCTTGGACCGACTCTTTTCTCTGTATACATCAATGATGTCACTCTTGCTGCTGGTGAGTCTCTGATCCACCTCTACGCAGACGACACCATTCTGTATACTTCTGGCCATTATTTGGACACTGTGTTAACAAACCTCCAGACGAGCTTCAATGCCATACAACTCTCCTTCCGTAACCGAAGAGAGAGTTTGTTCCTAATGAAGACCTGGGATGAGCCCCTCAGGGAGAGAATTTGTTCCTCATGAAGACCTGGGATGAGTCTCTCAGGGAGAGAGTTTGTTCCTGATGAAGACCTGGGATGAGCCCCTCAGGGAGAGAGTTTGTTCCTGAGAGAAGATCTGAGATGAGTCCCTCAGGGAGATAGTTTGTTCCTCATGAAGTCATGGGATGAGTTCCTCAGGGAGATAGTTTGTTCCTGATGAAGACCTGGGATGAGTCCCTCAGGGAGAGTTTGTTCCTCATGAAGACCTGGGATGAGCCCCTCAGGGAGATAGTTTGTTCCTCATGAAGAACTGGGATGAGTCCCTCAGGGAGAGAATTTGTTCCTCATGAAGTCATGGGATGAGTCCCTCAGGGAGATAGTTTGTTCCTCATGAAGACCTGGGATGAGTCCCTCAGGGAGAGAATTTGTTCCTGATGCAGACCAGTGATGAGTCCCAAATGGCATTCCCATTTAATTCTCTCCATAGGAAAAGGAGGATACCTAGTCAGTTGTACAGCTGAATGCATTCAACTGAAATGTGTCTTCTTTAACTCAACCAGGAGGCACCAGTGTGTTAACAGCCCTGCTCAGGGGCAGGAAGACAGATTTATACCTTGTCAGCTCGGGGATTCAATCTAGCAACCTTTCAGGTTACTGGCCCAACGCTCTAACCACTAGGCTCCCTGCTCTACTAACCACTAGACTACCTGCAGTGCTTGTTGTATATTTAATATAACTATCATATCATCCTGGGGGCCATTTACACGGCAGCTCACAAGGAAATGTTCCACGCCTGAATCTGATTGGAGGATCCCCAACATATCAAGTTACATCAGGAAATGGGGGAATTCCAATACATCAAAAAACTGCACCAGTATCTGCATAACGATGATGGACCTATCAAATTAAGGTGTGATATTCTGGTCTGCCCACTACAACGATGGAGACTGAACAGGATGGTCGTTCTATAATGGGATGGTCGTTCTAAAGCCTATATTTCTATAACAGAAAGGGTAGCTTCACCACAACAGATAGCCATAGCAAGACAGTGCCGTCTGACTTGGCTAATTGACGAGGTATAGTCAGGAAGTGGTATAGTCAGGAAGTGGTATAGTCAGGAAGTGGTATAGTCAGGAAGTGGTATAGTCAGGAAGTGGTATAGTCAGGAAGTGGTATAGTCAGGAAGTGGTATAGTCAGGAAGTGAGGCGTGGAACTCACCACAACGTCGGTCCTCATCTTGCCGAAGGTGTTGATCAGGTGAGTGTAGTGGTAGTCATCCATCTGTCTCAGAGTAGCGGTCATGCTGGCCACAAAGCTGCCCTGTACAGAGAGAGAGACAGAGAGAGGGGGAGAGGGGGGGGAGAGGGAGAGAGAGAGGGAGGGGGAGAGGTGGAGAGAGAGAGGAGAGAAAGAGAAAGAGAGAGGGTGAGGGAGAGAGAGAGAGAAAGAGGGGGGGAGAGAGAGAGAGAGAGAGAGAGAGAGAGAGGAAAACATTCAATACACAATACAAACATATAGTTCATACTGTAATTGGTGTCCAGTAAAAGCAATGGCTCAATGATTGTTGTTTGTCTTGAGGAGCAGCAGGAGCAGATGGAGAGGAGGAAAATGAGCTCAATTATCAAGTCAGAGTCGAAGCTGGGCTCGCTAATAACCCTGTTGAGCTGAGACTGGGAGGCAGGGAGAGAGTCCCAGCCAGAAGCAGCAGGCCTGGAACGGGTCCTATAGCCAGGCTGGGCTGAGACAGGGAGAGAGGCCCAGCTAGAAGCCTGAACTGAGACAAGGAGAGAGGCCCAGCCAGAAGCCTGAGCTGAGACAGGGAGAGAGGCCCAGCCATAAGCCTGAACTGAGACAGGGAGAGAGGCCCAGCTAGAAGCCTGAACAGACAGGGAGAGAGGACCAGCCAGAAGCCTGAACTGAGACAGGGAGAGAGGCCCAGCTAGAAGCCTGAACTGAGACAAGGAGAGAGGCCCAGCTAGAAGCCTGAACTGAGACAGGGAGAGAGGCCCAGCCAGAAGCCTGAACTGAGACAGGGAGAGAGGCCCAGCCAGAAGCCTGAACTGAGACAGGGAGAGAGGCCCAGCCAGAAGCCTGAGCTGAGACAGGGAGAGAGGGCCAGCCAGAAGCCTGAACTGAGACAAGGAGAGAGGCCCAGCCAGAAGCCTGAGCTGAGACAGGTAGAGACGCCCAGCCAGAAGCCTGAGCAGAGGCAGGGAGAGAGGACCAGCCAGAAGCCTGAGCTGAGACAGGGAGAGAGGCCCAGCCAGAAGCCTGAGCTGAGACAGGGAGAGAGGCCCAGCCAGAAGCCTGAGCTGAGACAGGGAGAGAGGCCCAGCTAGAAGCCTGAACTGAGACAGGGAGAGAGGCCCAGCCAGAAGCCTGAGCAGAGGCAGGGAGAGAGGACCAGCCAGAAGCCTGAGCTGAGACAGGGAGAGAGGCCCAGCCAGAAGCCTGAGCTGAGACAGGGAGAGAGGCCCAGCTAGAAGCCTGAACTGAGACAGGGAGAGAGGCCCAGCCAGTCTCAGCCATTGAAGGATAACTGGGCTGAGAGGAGAGTTAGAGGAGAGTGTTTGAGACATTGGCACAGTGAGATATAACTGATTGGTGTTGAAGTGTCCGGGGGAGGATCAAGAGCAAGAGAGATGGATTGGAGAAAGTGGAGTGAAAAATGAACATCTCTCTCTGTCGGTCGACACTGTGAGAGGTGTGTTTCTACAGAAACCATTAAGGATTCAACGTAACGGAAGAGGACTTATCAAATAGACGAGGAAATACTAGACATGAGAGGAAGGGAGGGATGAAGAGTGATTCTGATAGAAGAGACTGGTCCAGCAAAATCAGAAATAGGAGAGGTGAGAAGAGGGGTGTGGAGCCTACAAGACTGACTGAAGGTGTCTTACAACAGGGACGGGCTATAGAGACTACAAGACGGAAGGGCTATAGAGACTACAAGAGGGAAGGGTTATATAGACTACAAGAGGGAAGGGTTATATAGACTAGTAGAGGGAAGGGCTATAGAGACTACAAGACAGAAGGGTTATAGAGACTACAAGAGGGAAGGGTTATATAGACTAGTAGAGGGAATGGCTATAGAGACTACAAGAGGGAAGGGTTATATAGACTAGTAGAGGGAAGGGCTATATAGACTAGTAGAGGGAAGGGTTATAGAGACTACAAGAGGGAAGGGTTATAGAGACTACAAGAGGGAAGGGTTATAGCGACTACAAGAGGGAAGGGTTATAAAGACTACAAGAGGGAAGGGCTATAGAGACTACAAGAGGCAAGGGTTATATAGACTAGTAGAGGGAAGGGTTATAAAGACTACAAGAGGGAAGGGCTATAGAGACTACAAGAGGCAAGGGTTATATAGACTAGTAGAGGGAAGGGCTATAGAGACTACAAGACGGAAGGGTTATAGAGACTACAAAGGGAATGGTTATAGAGGGAAGGGTTATAGAGACTACAAGAGGGAAAGGCTATAGAGACTACAAGAGGGAAGGGTTATAGAGACTACAAGAGGGAATGGTTAAAGAGACTACAAGAGGGAAGGGCTATAGAGACTACAAGAGGGAAGGGCTATAGAGACTACAAGAGGGAAGGGCTATAGAGACTACAAGAGGGAAGGATTATAGAGACTTCAAGAGGGAAGGGCTATAGAGACTACAAGAGGGAATGTCTATAGAGACTAGTAGAGGGAAGGGCTATAGAGACTACAAGAGGGAAGGGATATAGAGACTACAAGAGGGAAGGGCTATAGAGACTACAAGAGGGAAGGGCTATAGAGACTACAAGAGGGAATGGCTATAGAGACTAGTAGAGGGAAGGGCTATAGAGACTTCAAGAGGGAAGGGCTATAGAGACTACAAGAGGGAATGGCTATAGAAACTAGTAGAGGGAAGGGCTATAGAGACTACAAGAGGGAAGGGCTATAGAGACTACAAGAGGGAAGGGTTATAGAGACTACAAGAGGGAATAGCTATAGAGACTAGTAGAGGGAAGGGCTATAGAGACTAGTAGAGGGAAGGGCTATAGAGACTACAAGAGGGAAGGGCTATAGAGAAGTAGAGGGAAGGGCTATAGAGACTAGTAGAGGGAAGGGCTATAGAGACTAGTAGAGGGAAGGGCTATAGAGACTAGTAGAGGGAAGGGCTATATAGACTTCAAGAGGGAAGGGTTATAGAGACTACAAGAGGGAAGGGCTATAGAGACTAGTAGAGGGAAGGGCTATAGAGACTAGTAGAGGGAAGGGCTATAGAGACTACAAGAGGGAAGGGCTATAGAGACTAGTAGAGGGAAGGGCTATAGAGACTAGTAGAGGGAAGGGCTATAGAGACTAGTAGAGGGAAGGGCTATAGAGACTACAAGAGGGAAGGGCTATAGAGACTAGTAGAGGGAAGGGATATAGAGACTACAAGAGGGAAGGGATATAGAGACTAGTAGAGGGAAGGGCTATAGAGACTAGTAGAGGGAAGGGCTATAGAGACTAGTAGAGGGAAGGGCTATAGAGACTAGTAGAGAGAAGGGCTATAGAGACTAGTAGAGGGAAGGGCTATAGAGACTAGTAGAGGGAAGGGCTATAGAGACTAGTAGAGGGACTGCAATGTGTTAGATTGGAGCAGGACGGTTGTAGGAGAACAACAGGGAGAGGAAAAGTAAAACATGGACATGAAATGGACTGTAATTTCTACGATCTGGGTAAAAAACTGGTTGTTTTCTAGAGACCAATTATCAGTTTAACTACACTAGGGGGACTGATAGCACACTGTACCCCAAGCAGAGTCTGGATATTAGGCCTGGATTAACAGTCTGATCCACGGTGTTATATCAATAACTACTGTATTATCAGCCCATTCGTTTTGATTGGCTGTATCAACTAACTGACCTGATCTACAACTACACAACTGTAAACCAATACCTAGAAAACAACTATAGAGACTAGTATAGGGAAGGGTTATAGATCTACAACTACACAACTGTAAACCAATACCCAGAAAACAACTATAGAGACTAGTATAGGGAAGGGTTATAGATCTACAACTACACAACTGTAAACCAATACCTAGAAAACAACTATAGAGACTAGTATAGGGAAGGGTTATAGATCTACAACTACACAACTGTAAACCAATACCCAGAAAACAACTATAGAGACTAGTATAGGGAAGGGTTATAGATCTACAACTACACAACTGTAAACCAATACCCAGAAAACAACTATAGAGACTAGTATAGGGAAGGGTTATAGATCTACAACTACACAACTGTAAACCAATACCCAGAAAACAACTATAGAGACTAGTATAGGGAAGGGTTATAGATCTACAACTACACAACTGTAAACCAATACCTAGAAAACAACTATAGAGACTAGTATAGGGAAGGGTTATAGATCTACAACTACACAACTGTAAACCAATACCCAGAAAACAACTATAGAGACTAGTATAGGGAAGGGTTATAGATCTACAACTACACAACTGTAAACCAATACCTAGAAAACAACTATAGAGACTAGTATAGGGAAGGGTTATAGATCTACAACTACACAACTGTAAACCAATACCCAGAAAACAACTCCCCCCCCCCTCGTATAAATGCTGACATCTCAAATAAGGCTTGAAAAAAGAGAATTGAATTAAAGGTGAACCTGAATCACCACAATGTGCATGAGAACACATTAGCCATGATAACGTGTTGAGGTGTGGACAAGCCTTCAGACAGACACGATGTTACAGCTGTCTGGAACGAAGCCCGACCTCAGAGACACAGTCACCAGTCAACATCTAACCACAGAGGGCAGAATGAGCACATTTCACCTTTCTGGTGACACAAATCAAATCAAATTTATTTATAAAGCCCTTCGTACATCAGCTGATATCTCAAAGTGCTGTACAGAAACCCAGCCTAAAACCCCAAACAGCAAGCAATGCAGGTGTAGAAGCACGGTGGCTAGGAAAAACTCCCTAGAAAGGCCAGAACTCTAGGAAGAAACCTAGAGAGGAACCAGGCTATGTGGGATGGCCAGTCCTCTTCTGCCTGTGCCGGGTGGAGATTATAAACCTAGAGAGGAACCAGGCTATGAGGGGTGGCCAGTAGAGGAACCAGGCTATGAGGGGTGGCCAGTCCTCTTCTGGCTATGCCGGGTGGAGATTAGAAACCTAGAGAGGAACCAGGCTGTGAGGGGTGGCCAGTCCTCTTCTGGCTGTGCCGGGTGGAGATTAGAAACCTAGAGAGGAACCAGGCTATGAGGGGTGGCCAGTCCTCTTCTGGCTGTGCCGGGTGGAGATTCATTTTATAATTTTTTTTATACATGGACTAGGAAATGGCACCCTCCTTCCCTATGTAGTGCACTACTTTTGACCAGAACCCTATGTAGTGCACTACTTTTGACCAGAACACTATGTAGTGCACTACTTTTGACCAGAACACTATGTAGTGCACTACTTTTGACCAGAACCGTATGCAGTGCACCGTGTAGGGAATAGGGTGCCATTTGGGACACATTCCCCGGGATATTAATATTCAGAGATCATAACAGTCAAGGGGGACATTTTTTATTTAATTAATTTTTTAAAATGTTATTTAACTAGGCAAGTCAGTTAAGAACAAATTCTTATTTTCAATGACGGTCTAGCAGGGAACAGTGGGGTTAACTGCCTTGTTCAGGGGCAGAAGGACAGATCTTTACCTTGTCAGCTCAAGGGGATTCGATCATGCAACCTTTCGGTTACTAGTCCAACACTCTAAACACTAAGCTACCTGCCTCTAACCACTCGGCTACCTGCCTCTAACCACTCGGCTCCCTGCCTCTAACCACTAGGCTCCCTGCCTCTAACCACTAGGCTACCTGCCTCTAACCACTAGGCTACCTGCCTCTAACCACTAGGCTACCTGCCTCTAACCACAAGGCTTCCTGCCTCTAACCACTAGGCTCCCTGCCTCTAACCACTAGGCTACCTGCCTCTAACCACTAAGCTACCTGCCTCTAACCACTCGGCTACCTGCCTCTAACCACTCGGCTCCCTGCCTCTAACCACTAGGCTACCTGCCTCTAACCACTAGGCTACCTGCCTCTAACCACTAGGCTCCCTGCCTCTAACCACTAGGCTCCCTGCCTCTAACCACTAGGCTACCTGCCTCTAACCACAAGGCTCCCTGCCTCTAACCACTAGGCTACCTGCCTCTAACCACTAGGCTACCTGTCTCTAACGACTAGGCTACCTGCCTCTAACCACTAGGCTCCCTGCCTCTAACCACTAGGCTCCCTGCCTCTAACCACTAGGCTCCCTGCCTCTAACCACTAGGCTCCCTGCCTCTAACCACTAGGCTACCTGCCTCTAACCACTAGGCTACCTGCCTCTAACCACTAGGCTACCTGCCTCTAACCACTAGGCTACCTGCCTCTAACCACTAGGCTACCTGCCTCTAACCACTAGGCTACCTGCCTCTAACCACTAGGCTACCTGCCTCTAACCACTAGGCTACCTGCCTCTAACCACTAGGCTCCCTGCCTCTAACCACTAGGCTCCCTGCCTCTAACCACTAGGCTCCCTGCCTCTAACCACTAGGCTACCTGCCTCCCCCCTATGTTCCCAAGCCTGGAGAGATAATACCGGTCAGAGGTACCTTCCCTGGTCTCCCGTCACTACAGCCTGAGAACGGAGACCAATTAGACTAGGCTTGATTAGAAAGGAGTCTGAACGGATGCTCCTCATTCCCTTTCCTTCTTTCCCTAACCGCTGAACAAAGGATCCTATTACTTGATAGCAGGGGCAGATTAAGGAAGAGAGAAGGGGGGAGAGAGGGAGGAAACAGGAGGAGGAAACGAAAGAGGGAACTCAGTAAATAAATAGTCATGGCCCAGCTGCCTCTCTTTCTAAATTGCTGTGCTACAACAGAACAGTAGATTATTCCCCATGGGAATAGAGCAGATTACTCTAGCACAGACTAGATTATTCCCCATGGGATTACTCTAGCACAGACTAGATTATTCCCCATGGGAATAGAGCAGATTACTCTAGCACAGACTAGATTGTTCCCCATTGGAATAGAGCAGATTACTCTAGCACAGACTAGATTATTCCCCATGGGAATAGAGCAGATTACTCTAGCGCAGACTAGATTATTCCCCATGGGAATAGAGCAGATTGCTCTAGCACAGACTAGATTATTCCCCATGGGAATAGAGCAGATTAATCTAGCAGACTAAATCAGATTATTCTCCAAAGGAATAAATCAGATTAATCTAGCACAGATTAGAGATGATTCCACAAGGTAATGCAACAGATTAATCTAGCACAGATTAGAGATGATTCCACAAGGTAATGCAACAGATTAATCTAGGACAGATTATAGATGATTCCACAAGGTAATAAAACAGATTAATCTAGCACAGATTAGAGATGATTCCACAAGGTAATGCAACAGATTAATCTAGCACAGATTAGAGATGATTCCCCAAGGTAATGAAACATGATTAATCTAGCACAGATTAGAGATGATTCCCCAAGGTAATAAAACAGATGAATCTAGCACAGATTAGAGATGATTCCCCAAGGTAATAAAACAGATTAATCTAGCACAGATTATATAATATTATTTACCAAGGTAATAAAACAGATTAATCCCTCATTAATATACTGGCGGACAGATTTGAATGATCCTTTAAAAAGGCCCAATCTGCAGTTGCTACATCCATACATAATTTAATGATATATACCCATTGATGGTTGAATAATATAATTTATGAATCCCTCATGAGTTTAGTTCAACTGTCACACTCCATCAGAACCCCAAAATATCAACTCGTTTTTAACGGCAATATAAACATTGTAAACAAAACACTGTATAGACTCAACACATAAAACGATCATTTGTCGCTGCATCCATAACTCTTGTCTGTGAATTTAAGAGTGTTTCTCCATGTCCATTCCTTAGCTTTTTAAAAACAACAACAGAGGCAGGTACGTTGTTAATGTTTAAACTACGGAGTGCCCCTTTGAGCTTCATTCCAAAACAATGTAATTGATGCTGTAACCACTGGGGGCTGGTAATGGGAGGGAAAAATACATCAAGGCAAATTAAATGGGAGTTTTTTTTTTTTTTTGCGTCACAAATTGCACCCTATTCTCTATATAGTGCACTACTATAGACCAGAGGGTACCCTAATCCCTATACAGTGCACTACTATAGACCAGATGGCACCCTATTCCCTATATAGTGCACTACTATAGACCAGATGGCACCCTATTCCCTATAGTGCACTACTATAGACCAGATTGCACCCTAATCCCTATATAGTGCACTACTATAGACCAGATGACACCCTATTCCCTATATAGTGCACTACTATAGACCAGATGGCACCCTATTCCCTATATAGTGCACTACTATAGACCAGGACCCACCCTATTCCCTATATAGTGCACTACTATAGACCAGATGGCACCCTATTCCCTATATAGTGCACTACTATAGACCAGATTACACCCTATTCCCTATATAGTGCACTACTATAGACCAGAGCCCATAGGGAGCCATTGGGGAAGAAGCCATATCATCTATTCTCCACATCTCTCTGTTGATATGTTCAAGTGCAGAGTAATGTGTGTATAACACTTCCTCGCCGAAAAGGGAGCAAGACCTCAGAACAACAATTAGTCTACAATTAAATGTCAAAATGATTTGCGAACACAGTGTACCTGTTTTTGCAGGTAAACAAGACATCGATGGGGCACTAATGGACAAGTTAAGTCCGGAGTGCATTCTAGAGGTGTCTTTTATACAGTCTCAATCCTCTGTGTGTTTTAACTCCTCTGTCTCCAGTGAGAACTAAAGCGGGTGCCCACACAGACTCACGTACGCTAGAGGTTGACCCCGTTTGGTCGATAGGCTGTTGGTCGACCCAATTTTCTTTAGTCCAGCAGTAGAAAATTTATATAGATAGATAGATATCTGTTATGGCACATGAGACACCTGTCTGATTCATGCCTGTCTGAGTGGACTAATCCATTATAGAGGTCTATCTCAGTGGACTAATCCATTATAGAGACCTGTCTCAGTGGACTAATCCATTATAGAGGTCTGTCTCAGTGGACTAATCCATTATAGAGGTCTGTCTCAGTGGACTAATCCATTATAGAGGTCTGTCTCAGTGGACTAATCCATTATAGAGGCCTGTCTCAGTGGACTAATCCATTATAGAGGTCTGTCTCAGTGGACTAATCCATTATAGAGGCCTGTCTGAGTGGACTAATCCATTGTAGAGACCTGTCTCAGTGGACTAATCCATTATAGAGGCCTGTCTCAGTGGACTAATCCATTATGGAGGTCTGTCTCAGTGGACTAATCCATTATAGAGACCTGTCTCAGTGGACTAATCCATTATAGAGGTCTGTCTGAGTGGACTAATCCATTATAGAGACCTGTCTCAGTGGACTAATCCATTATACAGGCCTGTCTCAGTGGACTGATCCATTATACAGGCCTGTCTCAGTGGACTAATCCATTATAGAGGCCTGTCTCAGTGGACAAATCCATTATAGAGACCTGTCTCAGTGGACTAATCCATTATAGAGACCTGTCTCAGTGGACTAATCCATTATAGAGACCCGTCTCAGTGGACTAATCCATTATAGAGGTCTGTCTCAGTGGACTAATCCATTATAGAGGTCTATCTCAGTGGACTAATCCATTATAGAGGTCTGTCTGAGTGGACTAATCCATTATAGAGACCTGTCTCAGTGGACTAATCCATTATAGAGGTCTATCTCAGTGGACTAATCCATTATAGAGGTCTATCTCAGTGGACTAATCCATTATAGAGGTCTGTCTGAGTGGACTAATCCATTATACAGGCCTGTCTCAGTGGACTGATCCATTATAGAGGCCTGTCTCAGTGGACTAATCCATTATAGAGGCCTGTCTCAGTGGACTAATCCATTATAGAGACCTGTCTCAGTGGACTAATCCATTATAGAGGTCTATCTCAGTGGACTAATCCATTATAGAGGTCTGTCTCAGTGGACTAATCCATTATAGAGACCTGTCTCAGTGGACTAATCCATTATAGAGGTCTGTCTCAGTGGACTAATCCATTATAGAGGTCTGTCTCAGTGGACTAATCCATTATAGAGGCCTGTCTCAGTGGACTAATCCATTATAGAGGCTTGTCTCAGTGGACTAATCCATTATAGAGGTCTGTCTCAGTGGACTAATCCATTATAGAGGCCTGTCTCAGTGGACTAATCCATTATAGAGGTCTGTCTCAGTGGACTAATCCATTATAGAGGTCTGTCTCAGTGGACTAATCCATTATAGAGGCCTGTCTCAGTGGACTAATCCATTATAGAGGCTTGTCTCAGTGGACTAATCCATTATAGAGGTCTGTCTCAGTGGACTAATCCATTAGAGGCCTGTCTCAGTGGACTAATCCATTATAGAGGTCTGTCTCAGTGGACTAATCCATTATAGAGGCCTGTCTCAGTGGACTAATCCATTATAGAGGTCTATCTCAGTGGACTAATCCATTATAGAGGCCTGTCTCAGTGGACTAATCCATTATAGAGGCCTGTCTCAGTGGACTAATCCATTATATAGGTCTGTCTCAGTTGACTAATCCATTGTAGAGGCCTGTCTCAGTCGACTAATCCATTATAGAGGCCTGTCTCAGTGGACTAATCCATTATATAGGCCTGTCTCAGTTGACTAATCCATTGTAGAGGCCTGTCTCAGTCGACTAATCCATTGTGGAGGCTTGTCTCAGTCGACTAATCCATTGTGGAGGCTTGTCTCAGTCGACTAATCCATTGTGGAGGCTTGTCTCAGTCGACTAATCCATTGTGGAGGCTTGTCTCAGTCGACTAATCCATTGTGGAGGCTTGTCTCAGTCGACTAATCCATTATGGAGGCTGCGGGGGTGGCACACCAGTATCACCAGTAGTACATTGACTGTTAATTACCATAATTTCTAATCTACAATGTTTGATTGGTTACTGTAATTTCTGTTAACACATTCAATGTATAATTATTACAGTCTTCCGTTGTTGGAGTGGACATGTTTGCAGAGCGCACAACCTACTGTAGGCTACAATGTTTTGGTTTATGTCCTATTTACGAGTTGTCAATATATTCATTGATTTGCAGGCCTATAAATGGAGGCCTATAAATGAAGGCCTATAAATGGAGGCCTGTAAATGGAGGCCTGTAAATGGAGGCCTATAAATGAAGGCCTATAATGGAGGCCTGTAAATGGAGGCCTGTAAATGGAGGCCTGTAAATGGAGGCCTGTAAATGGAGGCCTGTAAATGGAGGCCTATAAATGGAGGTCTATAAATGGAGGCCTATAAATTGGGGCCTGTAAATGAAGGCCTGTAAATGAAGGCCTGTAAATGAAGGCCTATAAATGGAGGCCTATAAATGGAGGCCGGTAAATGGAGGCCTATAAATGGAGGCCTGTAAATGGAGGCCTGTAAATGGAGGCCTGTAAATGGAGGCCTCTAAATGGAGGCCTCTAAATGGAGGCCTGTAAATGTGTCCATTTGGGGATCTGATACTGTTTCTGATTGTCTTAACTCGACATCACCGTGGAACTTCTCAAAGTCATTTGTTTTTTGCCACAAACAGCACAGTAAACAAAGTCTGTTTCTATACATCCGTTGAGAAGGACAATAGTTCCTCAACGTGCCTTTCAACAACCACTCAGCATGAAAGGAGAATGTTATGCTCTGATCCGGGGGGGAAACGTCATAAAATAGGCCTACCTGATTACTTCTTAACCCTTGAGTAAATAGTCTGCAGCTGTGTCTGTCTGTACGGAGCTCGATGACGCAGGGAACTCTCTAAGGGCCCAGAATATTTTATACAATGTTGTAAGTTTGCTAGCACGACGAGGCTCGGATCAAGTTAATAGTTGATATTTTTTATTTTTATTTTTATTTCACCTTTATTTAACCGGGTAGGCTAGTTGAGAACACCTTTATTTAACCAGGTAGGCTAGTTGAGAACACCTTTATTTAACCAGGTAGGCTAGTTGAGAACACCTTTATTTAACCAGGTAGGCTAGTTGAGAACACCTTTATTTAACCAGGTAGGCTAGTTGAGAACACCTTTATTTAACCAGGTAGGCTAGTTGAGAACACCTTTATTTAACCAGGTAGGCTAGTTGAGAACAAGTTCTCATTTGCAACTGCGACCTGGCCAAGATAAAGCAAAGCAGTGTGAGCAGACAACACAGAGTTACACATGGAGTAAACAATTAACAAGTCAATAACACAGTAGAAAGTTGCAAGTTCCTTGCAGACAGGCCATGCGTAGTCAATGTGATTTATAGGATTGCTATTTTTACATATTGCCAATAGAAGTGACTTTTACATTTGTATCAGTTTAAGTTAGATATAAATCTGATTAACCACATGACATTGATTTTGAGATATGAAGACTTCCTTATAAATTAAATAAAACACCTTCTTAGATGTTGTTAGTCAGGGACAGCCCTAACACACCCTTCTCAGGTGTTGTTGTTAGTCAGGGACAGCCCTAACACACCCTCTCAGGTGTTGTTTTTAGTCAGGGACAGCCCTAACACACCCTTCTCAAGTGTTGTTAGTCAGGGACAGCCCTAACACACCCTTCTCAGGTGTTGTTAGTCAGGGACAGCCCTAACACACCCTCTCAGGTGTTTTTAGTCAGGGACAGCCCTAACACACCCTTCTCAGGTGTTGTTTTTAGTCGGGGACAGCCCTAACACACCCTCGTAGGTGTTGTTAGTCAGGGACAGCCCTAACACACCCTCTCAGGTGTTGTTAGTCAGGGACAGCCCTAACACACCCTCTCAGGTGTTGTTAGTCAGGGACAGCCCTAACACACCCTCTCAGGTGTTGTTAGTCAGGGACAGCCCTAACACACCCTCTCAGGTGTTGTTTTTAGTCAGGGACAGCCCTAACACACCCTCTCAGGTGTTGTTAGTCAGGGACAGCCCTAACACACCCTCTCAGGTGTTGTTAGTCAGGGACAGCCCTAACACACCCTCTCAGGTGGTGTTGTTAGTCAGGGACAGCCCTAACACACCCTCTCAGGTGTTGTTAGTCAGGGACAGCCCTAACACACCCTCTCAGGTGTTTTTAGTCAGGGACAGCCCTAACACACCCTCTCAGGTGTTGTTAGTCAGGGACAGCCCTAACACACCCTCTCAGGTGTTGTTTTTAGTCGGGGACAGCCCTAACACACCCTCTCAGGTGTTGTTAGTCAGGGACAGCCCTAACACACCCTCTCAGGTGTTGTTTTTAGTCAGGGACAGCCCTAACACACCCTCTCAGGTGTTGTTTTTAGTCAGGGACAGCCCTAACACACCCTCGTAGGTGTTTTTAGTCAGGGACAGCCCTAACACACCCTCTCAGGTGTTGTTGTTAGTCAGGGACAGCCCTAACACACCCTCTCAGGTGTTGTTGTTAGTCAGGGACAGCTCTAACACACCCTCTCAGGTGTTGTTGTTAGTCAGGGACAACCCTAACACACCCTCTCAGGTGTTGTTTTTAGTCAGGGACAGCCCTAACACACCCTCTCAGGTGTTGTTAGTCAGGGACAGCCCTAACACACCCTCTCAGGTGTTGTTTTTAGTCAGGGACAGCCCTAACACACCCTCTCAGGTGTTGTTGTTAGTCAGGGACAGCCCTAACACACCCTCTCAGGTGTTTTTAGTCAGGGACAGCCCTAACACACCCTCTCAGGTGTTGTTAGTCAGGGACAGCCCTACCACACCCTCTCAGGTGTTGTTGTTAGTCAGGGACAGCCCTAACACACCCTCTCAGGTGTTGTTTTTAGTCAGGGACAGCCCTAACACACCCTCTCAGGTGTTGTTGTTAGTCAGGGACAGCCCTAACACACCCTCTCAGGTGTTGTTGTTAGTCAGGGACAGCCCTAACACACCCTCTCAGGTGTTGTTTTTAGTCAGGGACAGCCCTAACACACCCTCTCAGGTGTTGTTAGTCAGGGACAGCCCTACCACACCCTCTCAGGTGTTGTTAGTCAGGGACAGCCCTAACACACCCTCGTAGGTGTTGTTAGTCAGGGACAACCCTAACACACCCTCTCAGGTGTTGTTGTTAGTCAGGGACAGCCCTAACACACCCTCTCAGGTGTTGTTGTTAGTCAGGGACAGCCCTAACACACCCTCTCAGGTGTTGTTAGTCAGGGACAGCCCTAACACACCCTCGTAGGTGTTGTTAGTCAGGGACAGCCCTAACACACCCTCGTAGGTGTTTTTAGTCAGGGACAGCCCTAACACACCCTCGTAGGTGTTTTTAGTCAGGGACAGCCCTAACACACCCTCTCAGGTGTTGTTAGTCAGGGACAGCCCTAACACACCCTCTCAGGTGTTGTTAGTCAGGGACAGCCCTAACACACCCTTCTCAGGTGTTGTTAGTCAGGGACAGCCCTAACACACCCTTCTCAGGTGTTGTTGTTAGTCAGGGACAGCCCTAACACACCCTCTCAGGTGTTGTTTTAGTCAGGGACAGCCCTAACACACCCTCTCAGGTGGTGTTTTTAGTCAGGGACAGCCCTAACACATCCTCTCAGGTGTTGTTAGTCAGGGACAGCCCTAACACACCCTCTCAGGTGTTGTTAGTCAGGGACAGCCCTAACACACCCTCTCAGGTGTTGTTAGTCAGGGACAGCCCTAACACTCCCTTCTCAGGTGTTGTTGTTAGTCAGGGACAGCCCTAACACACCCGCTCAGGTGTTGTTAGTCAGGGACAGCCCTAACACACCCTCTCAGGTGTTGTTGTTAGTCAGGGACAGCCCTAACACACCCTCTCAGGTGTTGTTGTTAGTCAGGGACAGCCCTAACACACCCTTCTCAGGTGTTGTTAGTCAGGGACAGCCCTAACACACCCTCTCAGGTGTTGTTGTTAGTCAGGGACAGCCCTAACACACCCTCTCAGGTGTTGTTAGTCAGGGACAGCCCTAACACACCCTCTCAGGTGTTGTTTTTAGTCAGGGACAGCCCTAACACACCCTCTCAGGTGTTGTTTTTAGTCAGGGACAGCCCTAACACACCCTCTCAGGTGTTGTTTTTAGTCAGGGACAGCCCTAACACACCCTCTCAGGTGTTGTTGTTAGTCAGGGACAGCCCTAACACACCCTCTCAGGTGTTGTTTTTAGTCAGGGACAGCCCTAACACACCCTCTCAGGTGTTGTTAGTCAGGGACAGCCCTAACACACCCTCTCAGGTGTTGTTAGTCAGGGACAGCCCTAACACACCCTTCTCAGGTGTTGTTAGTCAGGGACAGCCCTAACACACCCTTCTCAGGTGTTGTTGTTAGTCAGGGACAGCCCTAACACACCCTCTCAGGTGTTGTTTTTAGTCAGGGACAGCCCTAACACACCCTCTCAGGTGGTGTTTTTAGTCAGGGACAGCCCTAACACATCCTCTCAGGTGTTGTTAGTCAGGGACAGCCCTAACACACCCTCTCAGGTGTTGTTAGTCAGGGACAGCCCTAACACACCCTCTCAGGTGTTGTTAGTCAGGGACAGCCCTAACACTCCCTTCTCAGGTGTTGTTGTTAGTCAGGGACAGCCCTAACACACCCGCTCAGGTGTTGTTAGTCAGGGACAGCCCTAACACACCCTCTCAGGTGTTGTTGTTAGTCAGGGACAGCCCTAACACACCCTCTCAGGTGTTGTTGTTAGTCAGGGACAGCCCTAACACACCCTTCTCAGGTGTTGTTAGTCAGGGACAGCCCTAACACACCCTCTCAGGTGTTGTTGTTAGTCAGGGACAGCCCTAACACACCCTCTCAGGTGTTGTTAGTCAGGGACAGCCCTAACACACCCTCTCAGGTGTTGTTTTTAGTCAGGGACAGCCCTAACACACCCTCTCAGGTGTTGTTTTTAGTCAGGGACAGCCCTAACACACCCTCTCAGGTGTTGTTTTTAGTCAGGGACAGCCCTAACACACCCTCTCAGGTGTTGTTGTTAGTCAGGGACAGCCCTAACACACCCTCTCAGGTGTTGTTTTTAGTCAGGGACAGCCCTAACACACCCTCTCAGGTGTTGTTGTTAGTCAGGGACAGCCCTAACACACCCTCTCAGGTGTTGTTGTTAGTCAGGGACAGCCCTAACACCACCCTCTCAGGTGTTGTTTTTAGTCAGGGACAGCCCTAACACACCCTCTCAGGTGTTGTTTTTAGTCAGGGACAGCCCTAACACACCCTCTCAGGTGTTGTTAGTCAGGGACAGCCCTAACACACCCTCTCAGGTGTTGTTTTTAGTCAGGGACAGCCCTAACACACCCTCTCAGGTGTTGTTTTTAGTCAGGGACAGCCCTAACACACCCTCTCAGGTGTTGTTAGTCAGGGACAGCCCTAACACACCCGCTCAGGTGTTGTTAGTCAGGGACAGCCCTAACACACCCTCTCAGGTGTTGTTAGTCAGGGACAGCCCTAACACATCCTCTCAGGTGTTGTTTTTAGTCAGGGACAGCCCTAACACACCCTCTCAGGTGTTGTTTTTAGTCAGGGACAGCCCCTAACACACCCTCTCAGGTGTTGTTAGTCAGGGACAGCCCTAACACACCCTCTCAGGTGTTGTTTTTAGTCAGGGACAGCCCTAACACACCCTCTCAGGTGTTGTTTTTAGTCAGGGACAGCCCTAACACACCCGCTCAGGTGTTGTTAGTCAGGGACAGCCCTAACACACCCTCTCAGGTGTTGTTTTTAGTCAGGGACAGCCCTAACACACCCTCTCAGGTGTTGTTGTTAGTCAGGGACAGCCCTAACACACCCTCTCAGGTGTTGTTTTTAGTCAGGGACAGCCCTAACACACCCTCTCAGGTGTTGTTGTTAGTCAGGGACAGCCCTAACACACCCTCTCAGGTGTTGTTTTTAGTCAGGGACAGCCCTAACACACCCTTCTCAGGTGTTGTTAGTCAGGGACAGCCCTAACACACCCTTCTCAGGTGTTGTTAGTCAGGGACAGCCCTAACACACCCTCTCAGGTGTTGTTAGTCAGGGACAGCCCTAACACACCCTCTCAGGTGTTGTTGTTAGTCAGGGACAGCCCTAACACACCCTCTCAGGTGTTGTTTTTAGTCAGGGACAGCCCTAACACACCCTTCTCAGGTGTTGTTGTTAGTCAGGGACAGCCCTAACACACCCTTCTCAGGTGTTGTTGTTAGTCAGGGACAGCCCTAACACACCCTCTCAGGTGTTGTTGTTAGTCAGGGACAGCTCTAACACACCCTCTCAGGTGTTGTTTTTAGTCAGGGACAGCCCTAACACACCCTCTCAGGTGTTGTTGTTAGTCAGGGACAGCTCTAACACACCCTCTCAGGTGTTGTTTTTAGTCAGGGACAGCCCTAACACACCCTCTCAGGTGTTGTTAGTCAGGGACAGCCCTAACACACCCTCTCAGGTGTTTTTTAGTCAGGGACAGCCCTAACACACCCTTCTCAGGTGTTGTTTTTAGTCAGGGACAGCCCTAACACACCCTCTCAGGTGTTGTTTTTAGTCAGGGACAGCCCTAACACACCCTCTCAGGTGTTGTTTTTAGTCAGGGACAGCCCTAACACACCCTCTCAGGTGTTGTTTTTAGTCAGGGACAGCCCTAACACACCCTCTCAGGTGTTGTTTTTAGTCAGGGACAGCCCTAACACACCCTTCTCAGGTGTTGTTTTTAGTCAGGGACAGCCCTAACACACCCTTCTCAGGTGTTGTTTTTAGTCAGGGACAGCCCTAACACACCCTTCTCAGGTGTTGTTTTTAGTCAGGGACAGCCCTAACACACCCTTCTCAGGTGTTGTTTTTAGTCAGGGACAGCCCTAACACACCCTTCTTAGGTGTTGTTTTTAGTCAGGGACAGCCCTAACACACCCTTCTCAGGTGTTGTTTTTAGTCAGGGACAGCCCTAACACACCCTTCTCAGGTGTTGTTTTTAGTCAGGGACAGCCCTAACACACCCTTCTCAGGTGTTGTTTTTAGTCGGGGACAGCCCTAACACACCCTCTCAGGTGTTGTTTTTAGTCAGGGACAGCCCTAACACACCCTTCTCAGGTGTTGTTTTTAGTCAGGGACAGCCCTAACACACCCTCTCATGTGTTGTTTTTAGTCAGGGACAGCTCTAACACACCCTTCTTAGATGTTTTTAGTCAGGGACAGCCCTAACACACCCTCTCAGGTGTTTTTTAGTCAGGGACAGCCCTAACACACCCTTCTCAGGTGTTGTTTTTAGTCAGGGACAGCCCTAACACACCCTCTCAGGTGTTGTTTTAGTCAGGGACAGCCCTAACACACCCTCTCAGGTGTTGTTTTTAGTCAGGGACAGCCCTAACACACCCTCTCAGGTGTTGTTTTTAGTCAGGGACAGCCCTAACACACCCTCTCAGGTGTTGTTTTTAGTCAGGGACAGCCCTAACACACCCTCTCAGGTGTTGTTTTTAGTCAGGGACAGCCCTAACACACCCTCTCAGGTGTTGTTTTTAGTCAGGGACAGCCCTAACACACCCTTCTCAGGTGTTGTTTTTAGTCAGGGACAGCCCTAACACACCCTTCTCAGGTGTTGTTTTTAGTCAGGGACAGCCCTAACACACCCTCTCATGTGTTGTTTTTAGTCAGGGACAGCTCTAACACACCCTTCTTAGATGTTTTTAGTCAGGGACAGCCCTAACACACCCTCTCAGGTGTTTTTTAGTCAGGGACAGCCCTAACACACCCTTCTCATGTGTTGTTTTTAGTCAGGGACAGCCCTAACACACCCTTCTCTGGTGTTGTTTTTAGTCAGGGACAGCCCTAACACACCCTCTCAGGTGTTGTTTTTAGTCAGGGACAGCCCTAACACACCCTTCTTAGGTGTTGTTTTTAGTCAGGGACAGCCCTAACACACCCTCTCAGGTGTTGTTTTTAGTCAGGGACAGCCCTAACACACCCTTCTCAGGTGTTGTTTTTAGTCAGGGACAGCCCTAAACACACCCTTCTCAGGTGTTGTTTTTAGTCAGGGACAGCTCTAACACACCCTTCTTAGATGTTGTTAGTCAGGGACAGCCCTAAACACACCCTTCTCAGGTGTTGTTTTTAGTCAGGGACAGCCCTAACACACCCTTCTCAGGTGTTGTTTTTAGTCAGGGACAGCCCTAACACACCCTTCTCTGGTGTTGTTTTTAGTCAGGGACAGCCCTAACACACCCTCTCAGGTGTTGTTTTTAGTCAGGGACAGCCCTAACACACCCTTCTTAGGTGTTGTTTTTAGTCAGGGACAGCCCTAACACACCCTCTCAGGTGTTGTTTTTAGTCAGGGACAGCCCTAACACACCCTTCTTAGGTGTTGTTTTTAGTCAGGGACAGCCCTAACACACCCGTCTCAGGTGTTGTTTTTAGTCAGGGACAGCTCTAACACACCCTTCTCAGGTGTTGTTTTTAGTCAGGGACAGCCCTAACACACCCTCTCATGTGTTGTTTTTAGTCAGGGACAGCTCTAACACACCCTTCTTAGATGTTTTTAGTCAGGGACAGCCCTAACACACCCTCTCAGGTGTTTTTTAGTCAGGGACAGCCCTAACACACCCTTCTCATGTGTTGTTTTTAGTCAGGGACAGCCCTAACACACCCTTCTCTGGTGTTGTTTTTAGTCAGGGACAGCCCTAACACACCCTCTCAGGTGTTGTTTTTAGTCAGGGACAGCCCTAACACACCCTTCTTAGGTGTTGTTTTTAGTCAGGGACAGCCCTAACACACCCTCTCAGGTGTTGTTTTTAGTCAGGGACAGCCCTAACACACCCTTCTCAGGTGTTGTTTTTAGTCAGGGACAGCCCTAAACACACCCTTCTCAGGTGTTGTTTTTAGTCAGGGACAGCTCTAACACACCCTTCTTAGATGTTGTTAGTCAGGGACAGCCCTAAACACACCCTTCTCAGGTGTTGTTTTTAGTCAGGGACAGCCCTAACACACCCTTCTCAGGTGTTGTTTTTAGTCAGGGACAGCCCTAACACACCCTTCTCTGGTGTTGTTTTTAGTCAGGGACAGCCCTAACACACCCTCTCAGGTGTTGTTTTTAGTCAGGGACAGCCCTAACACACCCTTCTTAGGTGTTGTTTTTAGTCAGGGACAGCCCTAACACACCCTCTCAGGTGTTGTTTTTAGTCGGGGACAGCCCTAACACACCCTCTCAGGTGTTGTTTTTAGTCAGGGACAACCCTAACACACCCTTCTCAGGTGTTGTTTTTAGTCAGGGACAGCCCTAACACACCCTCTCATGTGTTGTTTTTAGTCAGGGACAGCTCTAACACACCCTTCTTAGATGTTTTTAGTCAGGGACAGCCCTAACACACCCTCTCAGGTGTTTTTTAGTCAGGGACAGCCCTAACACACCCTTCTCAGGTGTTGTTTTTAGTCAGGGACAGCCCTAACACACCCTCTCAGGTGTTGTTTTTAGTCAGGGACAGCCCTAACACACCCTCTCAGGTGTTGTTTTTAGTCAGGGACAGCCCTAACACACCCTCTCAGGTGTTGTTTTTAGTCAGGGACAGCCCTAACACACCCTCTCAGGTGTTGTTTTTAGTCAGGGACAGCCCTAACACACCCTCTCAGGTGTTGTTTTTAGTCAGGGACAGCCCTAACACACCCTTCTTAGGTGTTGTTTTTAGTCAGGGACAGCCCTAACACACCCGTCTCAGGTGTTGTTTTTAGTCAGGGACAGCTCTAACACACCCTTCTCAGGTGTTGTTTTTAGTCAGGGACAGCCCTAACACACCCTCTCATGTGTTGTTTTTAGTCAGGGACAGCTCTAACACACCCTTCTTAGATGTTTTTAGTCAGGGACAGCCCTAACACACCCTCTCAGGTGTTTTTTAGTCAGCGACAGCCCTAACACACCCTTCTCATGTGTTGTTTTTAGTCAGGGACAGCCCTAACACACCCTTCTCTGGTGTTGTTTTTAGTCAGGGACAGCCCTAACACACCCTCTCAGGTGTTGTTTTTAGTCAGGGACAGCCCTAACACACCCTTCTTAGGTGTTGTTTTTAGTCAGGGACAGCCCTAACACACCCTCTCAGGTGTTGTTTTTAGTCAGGGACAGCCCTAACACACCCTTCTCAGGTGTTGTTTTTAGTCAGGGACAGCCCTAAACACACCCTTCTCAGGTGTTGTTTTTAGTCAGGGACAGCTCTAACACACCCTTCTTAGATGTTGTTAGTCAGGGACAGCCCTAAACACACCCTTCTCAGGTGTTGTTTTTAGTCAGGGACAGCCCTAACACACCCTTCTCAGGTGTTGTTTTTAGTCAGGGACAGCCCTAACACACCCTTCTCTGGTGTTGTTTTTAGTCAGGGACAGCCCTAACACACCCTCTCAGGTGTTGTTTTTAGTCAGGGACAGCCCTAACACACCCTTCTTAGGTGTTGTTTTTAGTCAGGGACAGCCCTAACACACCCTCTCAGGTGTTGTTTTTAGTCAGGGACAGCCCTAACACACCCTTCTTAGGTGTTGTTTTTAGTCAGGGACAGCCCTAACACACCCGTCTCAGGTGTTGTTTTTAGTCAGGGACAGCTCTAACACACCCTTCTCAGGTGTTGTTTTTAGTCAGGGACAGCTCTAACAGACCCTTCTTAGATGTTTTTAGTCAGGGACAGCCCTAACACACCCTTCTCAGGTGTTGTTTTTAGTCAGGGACAGCCCTAACACACCCTCTCAGGTGTTGTTAGTCAGGGACAGCCCTAACACATCCTCTCAGGTGTTGTTTTTAGTCAGGGACAGCTCTAACACACCCTTCTCAGGTGTTGTTTTTAGTCAGGGACAGCCCTAACACACCCTTCTTAGATGTTTTTAGTCAGGGACAGCCCTAACACACCCTTCTCAGGTGTTGTTTTTAGTCAGGGACAGCCCTAACACTCCCTTCTCAGGTGTTGTTTTTAGTCAGGGACAGCCCTAACACACCCTTCTCAGGTGTTGTTTTTAGTCAGGGACAGCCCTAACACACCCTTCTCAGGTGTTGTTTTTAGTCAGGGACAGCCCTAACACACCCTTCTCAGGTGTTGTTTTTAGTCAGGGACAGCCCTAACACACCCTTCTCAGGTGTTGTTTTTAGTCAGGGACAGCTCTAACACACCCTTCTTAGATGTTGTTAGTCAGGGACAGCCCTAAACACACCCTTCTCAGGTGTTGTTTTTAGTCAGGGACAGCCCTAACACACCCTTCTCAGGTGTTGTTTTTAGTCAGGGACAGCCCTAACACACCCTTCTCTGGTGTTGTTTTTAGTCAGGGACAGCCCTAACACACCCTCTCAGGTGTTGTTTTTAGTCAGGGACAGCCCTAACACATCCTCTCAGGTGTTGTTTTTAGTCGGGGACAGCCCTAACACACCCTTCTCAGGTGTTGTTTTTAGTCAGGGACAGCCCTAACACACCCTTCTCAGGTGTTGTTTTTAGTCAGGGACAGCCCTAACACACCCTTCTTAGGTGTTGATCTCTCAAATTCATCTTTGTGAACTATAGCTGGTTTCTATGGCAACAACTTTTTTTGAGAAAGAGGGGGAATGAAATAAAATATTCAGATAAGAGACTCTGATGGCTCTATACTGTAGCATTATCAATGATTAGCTATACTTCAGCATTATCAATGATCATATATACTGCAGCATTATCAATTAGCATCTATAATACAGCATTATCGGTGATCATATATTCTGCGACATTATCAATGATCATACATACTGCAGCATTATCGATGATCATCCATATTGCAGCAGCATAAATGATCATCTATGGTGTAGCATTACCCATGATCATATATACTGCAACATTATCAGTGATCATCTATGCAGCCACATTATCGATGATTATATATGCTGCAGCATTACCGATGATCATATATACTGCTGCATTACCACCGATCATATATACTGCAGCGTTATCGATGATCCGCTATACTGCAGCATTACCGATGATCCACTATGCTGCAGCATTATCTATGATTGTCTATAATGCAGCATTATCGACGATCCGCTATACTGCAGCATTATCGATGACCGTCTATACTGCAGCATTATCGATGGTGTTATATAATGCGGCATTATCAATGATCGGCTACACTGCCACATTATCGATGGTCATTTATAATGCCGCATTATCAATGATCATATATGCTGCAGCATTATCGATGATTATATATACTGCATCATTATCAATTATCATCTATACTGCAGCATTGTCAATGATCATCTATACTGCATCATTATCAATGATTCTCTCCTCATGTATCTATACTGCAGCATTATCGATGATCCTCTCCTCATGGCTCTATACCGCAGCATTATCAATGATCCTCTCCTCATGTCTATATTCCGCAGCAGTATCAATGATCCTTTCATCATGTCTCTATACCGCAGCATTATCAATGATCATCTCATCATGTATCTATACCTCAGCATTATCAATGATCATCTCATCAGGTCTCTATACTGCAGCATTATCAATGATCCGCACATCATGTCTCTAAACCACAGCGTTATCAATGATCATCTCCTCATTTCTCTATATTGCAGCATTATCAGTTCTGCTCTCATGTCTCCGTATCGCAGCATTATCAATTATCATCTCATCACGTATCTATACTGCAGCATTATCAATGATCCTCTCCTCATATCTCTATACCACAGCATTATCAATGATCCTCTCCTCATGTATCTATACCGCATCATTATCCGTTCTGCTCTCATATCTCTATACCGCAGCATCCAATGATCCTCTCCTCATGGCTCTATATCACATCATTATCAATTCTGATCTCCTCATGTCTCTATACCACAGCATTATCAATGATCCTCTCCTCACAACTATACTGCAACATTATCAATTATCCTCTCCTCACGACTCTATACTGCAACATTATCAATGCTGCTCTCGTGACTCTACTGCAGCATTATCAATTATGATGTTCTCACCACTACACAGCAACATTATCCATTATCCTCTCCTCACAACTCTACTGCAACATTATCAATTATCCTCTCCTCACGACTCTACTGCAGCATGATCAATTCTGCTCTCCTCACAACTCTACTGCATCATGATCAATTCTGATGTTCTCATGACTCTACTGCAAAATTATCAATTATTCTCTCCTCAAGACTCTATACTGATGGCATTATCAATTATCCTCTCCTCACAACTCTATACTGATGGCATTATCAATTATTCTCTCCTCACGACTCTATACCGCATCAGTATCAATTATACTCTCCTCACAACTCTATACTGCAACATTATCAATTCTGCTCTCCTCACGACTCTATACCACAGCATTATCAATGCTGATCTCACAACTCTATACTGATTGCATTATCAATTCTCCTCTCCTCGACTCTATACTGCAACATTATCAATTCTGCTCTCCTAATGACTCTACTGCAACATGATCAATTCTGCTCTCCTCACGACTCTACACTGCAGAATTATCAATTATCCTCTCCTCACACCTCTATACTGCAGCATTATCAATTCTGCTCTCCTAATGACTCTACTGCAGCATGATCAATTCTGCTCTCCTCAAGACTCTATACTGATGGCATTATCAATTATCCTCTCCTCTCCTCACATCATCACTACAAAGCAACATGATCAATTCTGATGTTCACACCACTACACTGCAACATGATCAATTCTGCTCTCCTCACAGCTCTATACCGCAGCATTATCAATTCTGACGTTCTCACAACTCTATACTGCAGCATTATCAATTCTGATCTCCTCACGACTCTATAATGATGGCATTATCAATTATTCTCTCCTCACGACTCTACTGCAGCATGATCAATTATCCTCTCCTCACAACTCTATACTGCAACATGATCAATTCTGATGTTCTCACCAATTCACAGCAACATGATCAATTCTGATGTTCTCACCACTACACAGCAACATGATCAATTATGATGTTCTCACCACTACACAGCAACATGATCAATTCTGATGTTTTCACCACTATACTGCAACATGATCAATTCTGCTCTCCTCACGACTCTACTGCAACATGATCAATGATCATCTCCTCACGACTCTACTGCAACATTATCAATTCTGCTCTCCTCACAACTCTACTGCAGCATTATCAATTCTGCTCTCCTCACAACTCTAATGCAAAATTATCAATTATGCTCTCCTCACGACTCTACAGCAACATGATCAATTCTGATGTTCTGACCACTACACAGCAACATGATCAATTCTGATGTTCTCACCACTACACAGCAACATGATCAATTCTGATGTTCTCACCACTACACAGCAACATTATCAATTATGCTGTCCTCATGACTCTACTGCAACATGATCAATGATCATCTCCTCATGACTCTACTGCAACATACATGATCAATTCTGCTGTCCTCATGACTCTACTGCAACATGATCAATGATCATCTCCTCATGACTCTACTGCAACATACATGATCAATTCTGATCTCCTCATGACTCTATACTGCAACATGATCAATTCTGCTCTCCTCACGACTCTACACAGCAACATGATCAATTATGATGTTCTCACCACTACACAGCAACATGATCAATTCTGATGTTTTCACCACTATACTGCAACATGATCAATTCTGCTCTCCTCACGACTCTACTGCAACATGATCAATGATCATCTCCTCACGACTCTACTGCAACATTATCAATTCTGCTCTCCTCACAACTCTACTGCAGCATTATCAATTCTGCTCTCCTCACAACTCTAATGCAAAATTATCAATTATGCTCTCCTCACGACTCTACTGCAACATGATCAATTCTGATGTTCTGACCACTACACAGCAACATGATCAATTCTGATGTTCTGACCACTACACAGCAACATGATCAATTCTGATGTTCTCACCACTACACAGCAACATGATCAATTCTGATGTTCTCACCACTACACAGCAACATGATCAATTCTGATGTTCTGACCACTACACAGCAACATGATCAATTCTGATGTTCTGACCACTACACAGCAACATGATCAATTCTGATGTTCTGACCACTACACAGCAACATGATCAATTCTGATGTTCTGACCACTACACAGCAACATGATCAATTCTGATGTTCTGACCACTACACTGCAACATGATCAATTCTGATGTTCTCACCACTACACAGCAACATGATCAATTCTGTTGTTCTCACCACTACACAGCAACATTATCAATTATGCTCTCCTCACGACTCTACAGCAACATGATCAATTCTGATGTTCTCACCACTACACAGCAACATGATCAATTCTGCTGTCCTCATGACTCTACTGCAACATGATCAATGATCATCTCCTCATGACTCTACTGCAACATACATGATCAATGATCATCTCCTCATGACTCTACTGCAACATGATCAATTCTGATCTCCTCATGACTCTATACTGCAACATGATCAATTCTGCTCTCCTCACGACTCTACTGCAACATGATAAATTCTGATGTTCTGACCACTACACAGCAACATGATCAATTCTGATGTTCTGACCACTACACAGCAACATGATCAATTCTGATGTTCTCACCACTACACAGCAACATGATCAATGCTGATGTTCTCACCACTACACAGCAACATTATCAATTCTGCTCTCCTCACGACTCTACTGCAACATTATCAATTCTGATCTCCTTACGACTCTATACTGATGGCATTATCAATTATCCTCTCGACTCTACTGCAACATGATCAATTATCCTCTCCTCACGACTCTACTGCAACATTATCAATTCTGCTCTCCTCATGACTCTACTGCAGCATTATCAATTCTGATCTCATCATGACTACTGCAGCATTATCAATTCTGATGTTCTCACGACTACACAGCATCATGATCATTCAGCTGTTCTCACCACTACACAGCAACATTAACAATTTTGATGTTCTCACCACTACACAGCAACATGATCAATTCTGCAGCATACAGAGTTCCTCTGTCCAGTCGACTCCGGGATGCTGGCCTTCTAGGCAGAGTTCCTCTGTCCAGTCTCAACGTCAACAGTGAAGAGGCGACTCCGGGATGCTGGCCTTCTAGGCAGAGTTCCTCTGTCCAGTGTCTGTGTTCTTTTGCCCATCTTAATCTTTTATTTTTATTGGCCAGTCTGAGATATGGCTTTTTCTTTGCAACTCTGCCTAGAAGGCCAGCATCCTGGAGTCACCTCTTCACTGTTGACGATGAGACTGGACAGAGGAACTCTGCCTAGAAGGCCAGCATCCTGGAGTCGCCTCTTCACTGTTGATGTTGAGACTGAACAGAGCAACTCTGCCTAGAAGGCCAGCATCCCGGAGTCACCTCTTCACTGTTGACGTTGAGACTGGACAGAGGAACTCTGCCTAGAAGGCCAACATCCTGGAGTCTCCTCTTCGCTGTTGACGTTGAGACTGGACAGAGGAACTCTGCCTAGAAGGCCAGCATCCTGGAGTCTCCTCTTCGCTGTTGACGTTGAGACTGGACAGAGGAACTCTGCCTAGAAGGCCAGCATCCTGGAGTCTCCTCTTCGCTGTTGACGTTGAGACTGGACAGAGGAACTCTGCCTAGAAGGCCAGCATCCTGGAGTCTCCTCTTCGCTGTTGACGTTGAGACTGGACAGAGGAACTCTGCCTAGAAGGCCAGCATCCTGGAGTCTCCTCTTCGCTGTTGACGATGAGACTGGTGTTTTGCGGGTACTGTTTAATGAAGCTGCCAGTTGAGGATTTGTGAGGCGTGTGTTTCTCAAACTAGGCACCCTAATGTAATTGTCCTCTTGCTCAGTTGTGCACCGGGGCCTCCCACTCCTCTTTCTATTCTGGTTAGGGCCAGTAAGCGCTGTTCTGTGAAGGGAGTAGTACACAGAGTTGTACGAGATCTTCAGTTTGTTGGCAATTTCTCGCCATGGAACAGCCTTCATTTCTCAGAACAAGAATAGACTGACGAGTTTCAGAAGAAAGGTTCTTTGTGTCTGGACATTTTGAGTCTGTAATCGACCCCACAAATGCTGATGCTTCTTTAATCAGAAGAATAGTTTTCAGCTGTGTTAACATAATTGCAAAATTGTTTTCTAATGATCAATTAGCCTTTTAAAATGATAAACTTGGATTAGCTAACACAACATGCCATTGGAACACATGAGTGATGGTTGCTGATAATGGGCCTCTGTACGCCTATGTAGATATTCCATAAAAAAATCTGCCGTTTACAGCTACAATAGTAATTTACAACATTAACAATGTCTACACTGTGTTTCTGATCAAGTTGATGTTATTTTAATGGACAAAACGTTTTCTTTTCATTCAAAAACAAGGACATTTCTAAGTGACCCCAAAATGTTAAACGATAGTGTACACTAAATAATATATGTGTGAAATTCGTTTTGATTTAGAATGGACCGTTATCATGCACCTGTCTTGGAACGGAGGCAGGGGAAAAATACATATTAGTTATGCACTTAAATAGCAAATGGAGGACACTTTTCCTGTGGTTCATTTTCATGCCAGCCAGGTAGGCTATACTCCTGTTGTCAAGAGAAGCAATGTGCTTAATATTAGGAAAGCTGAGGAATAAATATAGTAGGCCTAGCCTATAGAAAGCTGATCCTCCTCTTTTTAGTAGAGGCCATCGAAAAATAAAAATTTCCTCACACAATTACATAGCCTATAAAACCTATTGCCCCTCAGGAGACTCAGATCCTCAAAAGGTTCTACAGCTGCACCATCGAGAGCACCATCACTGCCTGGTATGGCAACAGTTCGGTCTCCGACCGCAAGGCACTATAGAGTGCAACGCACACGGACCAGTACATCACCGGGGCCAAGCTTGAAGCGCTATTCCCAAAAAGACTCGAGGCTGTAATCGCTGCCAAAGGTGCTTCAACAAAGAACTGGGTGAAAGGGTCTCAATACTTATTTAAATGTGAGTTTTATTTTTACATTTGCAAAAAAAAAAAAAAAAAACTGTTTTATTGTTCGTAGATCGAATCGTTTATTTTTCTCTGTAATGTTTTTATTTATTTTTTTAAGTCAAGTGTCTGAATACTTTACAAATGCACTGTATATAACATATATTAATGCTGAAATCCTCATATTAAACACCGATGGTATTCACTATGTTGATGGTTTGTATTTAGGATATTGTTTTTTTACAGCTGTGTCATAAAATGATTTTAAATCCGCCAACACCGAGGGCCAGAGATAATTACAGACACCTGTGATAATCTGAAGTACCCCTAACAAGGACACTAGATTTAATCTGATAATACATTTTTGTACCAGTAATATAATGTCCCTTTGCAACTCTATGAGCAGCTAACAACTTTATTTTTGAACTGCCGACTACGCCAAAATAAAAAGTCTACAATAATACCAACCGAGGATGGAAGCAACATTATTGGCTTCATTCATGTCGCATTGACCCGGACATAGATTTCAACAAACACAACTCATCCAATCAACATCCATCTCAATGTGACTGTGTGTGTGTGTGTGAGGGCAGAAATGAGACAGAGATCTGTATGGAAATGAAAAACGGGGATTAGGGAGCTGGTCCAATCCATCATCCTCCTCTCTCTCTCTCTCTCTCTCTCACCGTGGGCCAGGTCCTCCGTCTCACTCTAACGTCTGACAGCAGGGGAGAATAATTGATGTTTGCTCTCATACCAAATGGGAGTCCCCATAAACAAAGCAATGTTTTAAGGCTTTAATTGGGCAGACAGGGACGGCGTTCGCTCCACTAGAGTCTCCTGAGAGACAAGCGAGGCATAGAGGGACCCAGGTGGGACCCAGGAGGAGTGAAGCAGTGGAGAGGAGAGGAGGAGGAGAGGGGCAATAGGTATAGGTGGGAGAGGTAAAGGGCTAGGGAGAGAGGCAGACGACAGGGAGAGGAGTTGAGGTAGAGAAGTAGGGGACTGTAACATCTCTCTTGCCTGATATTATCTCTTGGTTAGAGGCCAGACTATAAGAGATAAGGCTGCTGGATCCATCTAAAAGGAAGACCCACTTCAGAAAATGTGTGAAATGCTAACGATGGAGGGCTGATTTATCTGTGATTGATGGAAAAAGTTCAACTTGTCTCCTGTATAAAGACCGTACCATCAGTTCTGCTAAGGCATTTTAGAGATCTCAAAATATTAATGCAGAGAGAGGAAGGGAGAAGTGCTATAAGAGCTTTACAACAGGTATGAGTACAGTATGCTGGACAGAGACATCTCCATGTACAGTGAGTACAGTATGCTGGACAGAGACATCTCCATGTACAGTGAGTACAGTATGCTGGACAGAGACATCTCCATGTACAGTGAGTACAGTATGCTGGACAGAGACATCTCCATGTACAGTGAGTACAGTATGCTGGACAGAGACATCTCCATGTACAGTGAGTACAGTATGCTGGACAGAGACATCTCCATGTACAGTGAGTACAGTATGCTGGACAGAGACATCTCCATGTACAGTGAGTACAGTATGCTGGACAGAGACATCTCCATGTACAGTGAGTACAGTATGCTGGACAGAGACATCTCCATGTACAGTGAGTACAGTATGCTGGACAGAGACATCTATGTACAGTGAGTACAGTATGCTGGGCAGAGACATCTCCATGTACAGTGAGTACAGTATGCTGGACAGAGACATCTCCATGTACAGTGAGTACAGTATGTTGGGCAGAGACATCTCCATGTACAGTGAGTACAGTATGCTGGACAGAGACATCTCCATGTACAGTGAGTACAGTATGTTGGGCAGAGACATCACCATGTACAGTGAGTACAGTATGCTGGATAGAGACATCTCCATGTACAGTGAGTACAGTATGCTGGGCAGACACATCTCCATGTACAGTGAGTACAGTATGCTGGACAGAGACATCTCCAAGTACAGTGAGTACAGTATGCTGGTAGAGATATCTCCATGTACAGTGAGTACAGTATGCTGGACAGAGACATCTCCATGTACAGTGAGTACAGTATGCTGGACAGAGACATCTCCATGTACAGTGAGTACAGTATGCTGGGCAGAGACATCTCCATGTACAGTGAGTACAGTATGCTGGACAGAGACATCTCCATGTACAGTGAGTACAGTATGCTGGACAGAGACATCTCCATGTACAGTGAGTACAGTATGCTGGACAGAGACATCTCCATGTACAGTGAGTACAGTATGCTGGACAGAGACATCTCCATGTACAGTGAGTACAGTATGCTGGACAGAGACATCTCCATGTACAGTGAGCACAGTATGCTGGACAGAGACATCTCCATGTACAGTGAGTACAGTATGCTGGACAGAGACATCTCCATGTACAGTGAGTACAGTATGCTGGGCAGAGAGACGTCAACTGAAGAGATGGAACAGAGACATCTCCATGTACAGTGAGTACAGTATGCTGGACAGAGACATCTCCATGTACAGTGAGTACAGTATGCTGGACAGAGACATCTCCATGTACAGTGAGTACAGTATGCTGGACAGAGACATCTCCATGTACAGTGAGTACAGTATGCTGGACAGAGACATCTCCATGTACAGTGAGTACAGTATGCTGGACAGAGACATCTCCATGTACAGTGAGTACAGTATGCTGGGCAGAGATATCTCTATGTACAGTGAGTACAGTATGATGAGTAGAGACATCTCCATGTACAGTGAGTACAGTATGCTGGACAGAGACATCTCCATGTACAGTGAGTACAGTATGCTGGGTAGAGATATCTCCATGTACAGTGAGTACAGTATGCTGGACAGAGACATCTCCATGTACAGTGAGTACAGTATGCTGGACAGATATATCTCTATGTACAGTGAGTACAGTATGCTGGGTAGAGACATCTCCATGTACAGTGAGTACAGTATGCTGGACAGAGACATCTCCATGTACAGTGAGTACAGTATGCTGGGTAGAGATATCTCCATGTACAGTGAGTACAGTATGCTGGACAGAGACATCTCCATGTACGGTGAGTACAGTATGCTGGGCAGAGAGACGTCAACTGAAGAGATGGAACAGAGACATCTCCATGTACAGTGAGTACTGTATGCTGGGCAGAGATATCTCTATGTACAGTGAGTACAGTATGCTTGGCAGAGATATCTCTATGTACAGTGAGTACAGTATGCTGGGCAGAGATATCTCTATGTACAGTGAGTACAGTATGTTGGGTAGAGATATCTCTATATACAGTGAGTACAGTATGCTGGGTAGAGACATCTCCATTTACAGTGAGTACAGTATGCTGGGTAGAGACATCTCCATTTACAGTGAGTACAGTATGCTGGGTAGAGACATCTCCATTTACAGTGAGTACAGTATGCTGGGTAGAGATACATCAACTGAAGAGATGGAACAGAGACATATCCATGTACAGTGAGTACAGTATGCTGGGTAGAGACATCTCCATGTACAGTGAGTACAGTATGCTGGGTAGAGACATCTCCATGTACAGTGAGTACAGTATGCTGGGTAGAGACATCTCCATGTACAGTGAGTACAGTATGCTGGACAGAGACATCTCCATGTACAGTGAGTACAGTATGCTGGGTAGAGACATCTCCATGTACAGTGAGTATACCTGTAGTTATCTGTTAATAGTATACGCCTCAGAAACAATTAAAGAAATTAACATTTCCAATTATGTATAGCTGCTTTAATCTCTCTCTCTCAACATGACCTGATCATATCTCCTCATCTCACTAGCTAAGCCAACATGACCTGTGACCCTCAGAGACAGACAGAGAGGACCTGATCATATCTCCTCATCTCACTAGCTAAGCCAACATGACCTGTGACCCTCAGAGACAGACAGAGAGGACCTGATCATATCTCCTCATCTCACTAGCTAAGCCAACATGACCTGTGACCCTCAGAGACAGACAGAGAGGACCTGATCATATCTCCTCATCTCACTAGCTAAGCCAACATGACCTGTGACCCTCAGAGACATACAGAGAGGACCTGATCATATCTCCTCATCTCACTAGCTAAGCCAACATGACCTGTGACCCTCAGAGACAGACAGAGAGGACCTGATCATATCTCCTCATCTCACTAGCTAAGCCAACATGACCTGTGACCCTCAGAGACAGACAGAGAGGACCTGATCATATATCCTCATCTCACTAGCTAAGCCAACATGACCTGTGACCCTCAGAGACGGACAGAGAGGACCTGATCATATCTCCTCATCTCACTAGCTAAGCCAACATGACCTGTGACCCTCAGAGATGGACAGAGGGGACCTGATCATATCTCCTCATCTGACTAGCTAAGCCAACACGACCTGTGACCCTCAGAGATGGACAGAGGGGACCTGATCATATCTCCTCATCTCACTAGCTAAGCCAACATGACCTGTGACCCTCAGAGACAGACAGAGAGGACCTGATCATATCTCCTCATCTCACTAGCTAAGCCAACACGACCTGTGACCCTCAGAGACAGAAATGATAAACACCCACACAGAGACAGGAACTGGAAAGGAATACTGGAGATTCTACAAGTCATTGTGCTTTTGATTGGGTGCAGTGAAAATAGTGTGTGTGTGTGTGTTTAAATAGTGTGTGTGTGTGTGTTTCATTATGAGTATTGCACCTTACTCAATCTCAATTTCCTCAACTCCTCCTGGCTGTGTTCAGTGTGAGTGAGAGATATTCCATTATTGTATTAGTTGAGAAGATAAATGGTTGTTTGTCTCAAGTCCTCTCCACCCTCACCCACGTGTCAGGGGCTTGCTTGTTAACTACACTGACTGCTCAGTTTGGCCGGGTGGCCATCTCTAGTTATACTCTTGGTGGTTCCAAACATCTTCCATTTAAGAATGATGGAGGCCACTGTGTTCTCGTGGACCTTCAATGCTGCAGACATGTTTAAGTACCCTTCCACAGATCTGTGCCTCGACACAATCCTGTCTCGGATCTCTACGGACAATTCCTTCAACATTATGTCTTGGTTTTGCTCTGACATGCACTGTCAGCTGTGGGACCTTATATTGACAGGTGTGTGCCTTTCTAAATCATGTCCAATCAAATGAATTTACCACAGATGGACTCCAATCAAGTTGTAGAAACATCTCAAGTATGATCAATGGAAACAAGATGCACCTGAGCTCAGTTTCAAGTCTCATAGCGAAGAGTCTGAATACTTAAAGGTATCTTTAATAAATAAGGTATCTTTAATAAATAAGGTATCTTTAATAAATAAGGTATCTTTACGTAAATAAGGTATCTTTACGTAAATAAGGTATCTTTAATAAATAAGGCATCTTTACGTAAATACGGTATCTTTAATAAATAAGGTATCTTTATGTAAATAAGGTATCTTTAATAAATAAGGTATCTTTAATAAATAAGGTATCTTTAATAAATAAGGTATCTTTACGTAAATAAGGTATCTTTAATAAATAAGGTATCTTTAATAAATAAGGTATCTTTAATAAATAAGGTATCTTTAATAAATAAGGTATCTTTACGTAAATAAGGTATCTTTAATAAATAAGGTATCTTTACGTAAATAAGGTATCTTTAATAAATAAGGTATCTTTACGTAAATAAGATGTTTTCTGTGTTTGGTTTAATATACATCAGCAAACTTTCTAAAAACCTGTTTTCACTTCGTCATTATGGGGTATTGTGATGTCATTATGGAGTATTGTGATGTCATTATGGAGTATTGTGATGTCATTATGGGGTATTGTGATGTCATTATGGAGTATTGTGATGTCATTATGGGGTATTGTGATGTCATTATGGGGTATTGTGATGTCATTATGGGGTATTGTGATGTCAGTATGGGGTATTGTGATGTCATTATGGGGTATTGTGATGTCAGTATGGGTTGTGATGTCATTATGGGGTATTGTGATGTCATTATGGGGTATTGTGATGTCATTATGGGGTATTGTGATGTCATTATGGGTATTGTGATGTCATTACGGGGTATTGTGATGTCATTATGGGTATTGTGATGTCAGTATGGGGTATTGTGATGTCATTACGGGGTATTGTGATGTCATTATGGGGTATTGTGATGTCATTATGGGGTATTGTGATGTCATTATGGGGTATTGTGATGTCATTATGGGGTATTGTGATGTCATTATGGGGTATTGTGATGTCATTATGGGGTATTGTGATGTCATTATGGGGTATTGTGATGTCATTATGGGGTATTGTGATGTCATTATGGGGTATTGTGATGTCATTATGGAGTATTGTGATGTCATTATGGGGTATTGTGATGTCATTATGGGGTATTGTGATGTCATTATGGAGTATTGTGATGTCATTATGGGGTATTGTGATGTCATTATGGGGTATTGTGATGTCATTATGGGGTATTGTGATGTCATTATGGAGTATTGTGATGTCATTATGGAGTATTGTGATGTCATTATGGGGTATTGTGATGTCATTATGGGGTAGTGTGTGTAGATTGGTGAGGCAAAACATTGATATAATCCATTTTAGAATAAGGCTGTAACAAAATGTGGAAAAAGTCAAGGGGTCTGAATACTTTCTGAAGGCCCTGTAGGATGTGTTTACACGGTGCTTATGCTCCAATGGATGCCTTCTTCTTGTGGCATCAAGTCACCAATCTTGCTCCTCTCTCTCTCTGCGTGTCTCTCTCTCTGCGTGTCTCTCTCTCTGCGTGTGTCTCTCTCTCTGCGTCTCTCTCTCTGCGTCTCTCTCTCTGCGTCTCTCTCTCTCTGCGTCTCTCTCTCTCTGCGTCTCTCTCTCTCTGCGTCTCTCTCTCTCTGCGTCTCTCTCTCTCTGCGTCTCTCTCGCTCTCTCTCTCTGCGCGTCTCTCTCTCTCTGCGCGTCTCTCTCTCTCTCTCTGCGCGTCTCTCTCTCTCTCTCTGCGCGTCTCTCTCTCTCTGCGCGTCTCTCTCTCTCTGCGCGTCTCTCTCTCTGCGCGTCTCTCTCTCTCTGCGCGTCTCTCTCTCTGCGCGTCTCTCTCTCGCTGCGCGTCTCTCTCTCTCTCTCTGCGCGTCTCTCTCTCTCTGCGCGTCTCTCTCTCTCTCTGCGCGTCTCTCTCTCTCTATGCGCGTCTCTATGCGTGTCTCTCTCTCTGCGTCTCTCTATATCTCTATATGTGTCTCTCTCTCTATCTGCGTCTCTCTCTCTCTCTATATGTGTCTCTCTCTATCTGTGTCTCTGACGCTCTCTATCTGCGTCGCTCTCGCTCTCTCTGCGTCTCTCTCGCTCTCTCTGCATCTCTCTCGCTCTCTCTGCACCTCTCTCTCTGTGCGTCTCTCCCTCTATCTCTGCGTCTCTCTCTCTGCGCGTCTCTCCCTCTCTCTGCACGTCTCTCTCTCTCTCTGCGTCTCTCTCTCTCTCTGCGTCTCTCTCTCTCTCTGCGTCTCTCTCGCTCTCTCTGCTTCTCTCTCGCTCTCTCTGCATCTCTTGCTCTCTCTGCGCGTCTCTCCCTCTCTCTCTGCATCTCTCTCTCTGCGCGTCTCTCCCTCTCTCTGCGCATCTCTCTCTCTCTCTATGCGCGTCTCTCTCGCTCTCTATGCGTCTCTCTCGGTCTCTCTCGCTCTCTCTGCGCGTCTCTCCCTCTCTCTCTGCGCGTCTCTCGATCTGCGTCTCTCTCTCTCTCGATCTGCGTCTCTCTCTCTCTCTCTCTCTCGATATGCGTCTCTTTCTCTCTCTCTCTGCGTCTCTTTCTCTCCCTCTCTCTGCGTCTCTTTCTCTCTCTCTCTCTCTCTATCTGCGTCTCTCTCTCATCTCTCTATCTGCACGTCTCTCTCTCTCTCTCTGCGCGTCTCTCTCTCTCTGCACGTCTCTCCCTCTCTGTGCGTGTCTCTCTCTCTCTCTCTGCGCGTCTCTCTCTCTCTGCGCGTCTCTCGATCTGCGTCTCTCTCTCTCTCGATCTGCGTCTCTCTCTCTCTCTCTCTCTCTCGATATGCGTCTCTTTCTCTCTCTCTCTGCGTCTCTTTCTCTCCCTCTCTCTGCGTCTCTTTCTCTCTCTCTCTGTCTCTCTCTCTCTCTATCTGCGTCTCTCTCTCATCTCTCTATCTGCACGTCTCTCTCTCTCTATCTGCACGTCTCTCTCTCTCTGCACGTATCTCTCTCTCTGCGCGTCTCTCTCTCTCTGCGCGTCTCTCTCTCTCTGCGCGTCTCTCTCTCTCTCTGCGCGTCTCTCTCTCTGCGCGTCTCTCTCTCTCTCTGCGCGTCTCTCTCTCTCTATGCGCGTCTCTATGCGTGTCTCTCTCTCTCTGCGCATCTCTCTCTCTGCGTCTCTCTATATCTCTATATGTGTCTCTCTCTCTATATGTGTCTCTCTCTCTCTATCTGTGTCTCTCTCTCTCTATCTGTGTCTCTCTGTGTCTCTGACGCTCTCTATCTGCGTCGCTCTCGCTCTCTCTGCGTCTCTCTCGCTCTCTCTGCATCTCTCTCGCTCTCTTTGCACCTCTCTCTCTGTGCGTCTCTCCCTCTATCTCTGCGTCTCTCTCTCTCTGCGCGTCTCTCCCTCTCTGCGCGTCTCTCCCTCTCTCTGCACGTCTCTCCCTCTCTCTGCGCGTCTCTCTCTCTCTCTGCGTCTCTCTCTCTCTCTGCGTCTCTCTCGCTCTCTCTGCGTCTCTCTCGCTCTCTCTGCATCTCCCTCTCTCTCTGCGCGTCTCTCCCTCTCTCTCTGCGCGTCTCTCCCTCTCTCTGCGCATCTCTCTCTCTCTCTATGCGCGTCTCTCTCGCTCTCTATGCGTCTCTCTCGGTCTCTCTCGCTCTCTCTGCGCGTCTCTCCCTCTCTCTCTGCGCGTCTCTCGATCTGCGTCTCTCTCTCTCTGCGTCTCTCTCTCTCTCTCTCTCTCTCGATATGCGTCTCTTTCTCTCTCTCTCTGCGTCTCTTTCTCTCCCTCTCTCTGCGTCTTTCTCTCTCTCTCTGTCTCTCTCTCTCTCTATCTGCACATCTCTCTCTCTGCGCGTCTCTCTCTCTCTGCGCGTCTCTCTCTCTCTGCGCGTCTCTCCCTCTCTGTGCGTGTCTCTCCCTCTCTGCGCGTCTCTCTCTGCGTCTCTTTCTCTCTCTCTCTGCGTCTCTTTCTCTCCCTCTCTCTGCGTCTCTTTCTCTCTCTGTGTCTCTCTCTCTCTCGATCTGCGTCTCTCTCTCTCTCTCTCTCTCTGCGTCTTTCTCTCTCTCTCTGTCTCTCTCTCTCTCTATCTGCACGTCTCTCTCTCTCTATCTGCACGTCTCTCTCTCTCTATCTGCACGTCTCTCTCTCTCTCTCTCTCTCTCTCTCTCTCTATCTGCTTCTTTCTCTATCTGTGTCTCTCTCGCTCTCTATCTGCGTCTCTCTCGCTCTCTCTGCATCTCTCTCGCTCTCTCTGCATCTCTCTCTGTGCATCTCTCCCTCTCTCTCTCTCTCTCTGCGTCTCTCTCTCTGCGCGTCTCTCCCTCTCTCTGCACGTCTCTCCCTCTCTCTGCGTCTCTCTCGCTCTCTCTGCGTCTCTCTCGCTCTCTCTGCGTCTCTCTCTGCGCGTCTCTCCATCTCTCTCTGCACGTCTCTCCCTCTCTCTGCGTCTCTCTCGCTCTCTCTGCGTCTCTCTCGCTCTCTCTGCGTCTCTCTCTGCGCGTCTCTCCATCTCTCTCTGTGCGTCTCTCCCTCTCTCTGCGCGTCTCTCTCTCTCTCTCTCTGCGTCTCTCTCTCTCTATCTGTGTCTCTCTATCTCTATCTGTCTCTCTCTATCTCTATCTGTCTCTCTCTATCTGCGTCTCTCTCTCTCTCTATCTGCGTCTCTCTCTCTCTCTGCGAGTCTCTCTCTCTCTGTGTCTCTCTCTCGCTCTCTCTGCGTCTCTCTCTCTCTCTCCCTGAGTCTCTCTATCTGTCTCTCTCTCTCTATATATATATATGCTTCTCTCTCTCTCTCTGCCTCTCTCTCTGTGTCTCTCCATCTCTCTCTCTCTGCGTCTCTCTCTCTATCTGCGTCTCTCTCTCCCTCTCTCTCTGCGTCTCTCTCTCTCTCTGCGTCTCTCCCCATCTGTGTCTCTCTCTCTCTGTGTCTCTCTGCGTCTCTCCCTCTCTCTGTGTCTCTCTGCGTCTCTCTCGCTCTCTCTCTGTGTCTCTCAATTCAATTCAATTCAATTCAAGGGCTTTATTGGCATGGGAAACATGTGTTAACATTGCCAAAGCAAGTGAGGTAGACAACATACAATCTCTCTCTCTATCTGTGTCTCTCTCTATCTCTATCTGTCTCTCTCTATCTGCGTCTCTCTCTCTCTCTATCTGCGTCTCTCTCTCTCTCTATCTGCGTCTCTCTCTCTCTCTCTGCGTCTCTCTCGCTCTCCCTCTCTCGCTCTCTCTCTGTCTCTCTCTGCATCTATCCGTATCTCTCTCTGTCTCTCTCTGTGTCTCTCTCTCTCTCTGTGTCTCTCTCCCTCTCTCTGCGTCTCTCTGTATCTCTCTCGGATTCTCTCTCTCTCTGGGTCTCTCTCTCTGGGTATCTCTCTCTGGGTCTCTCTCTCTGGGTCTCTCTCTCTCTGTCTCTCTCTCTCGGTCTCTCTCTCTCGGTCTCTCTCTCTCTCTCTGCGTCTCTCCGTATCTCTCTCGCGCTCTCCGTATCTCTCTCGCGCTCTCCATATCTCTCTTGCGCTCTCCATATCTCTCTAGCGCTCTCCGTATCTCTCTCTCGCGCTCTCCATAACTCTCTCGATCTCTCTCTCTCTCGCGCTCTCCGTATCTCTCTAGCGCTCTCCGTATCTCTCTCTCGCACTCTCCATAACTCTCTCGATCTCTCTCCGTATCGCTCTCTCACTCTCCGTATCTCTCTCTCTCCGTATCTCTCTCTCCGTATCTCTCTCTCCGTATCTCTCTCTCTCCGTAACTCTCTCAGCACCCCTCCTCCTCCCTCTTCCCTATTCTCTCTCTCCCCCGCATTCCCATCTCTCTCTCTCTCTCTCTCACACAAGGAGAGATGAGCTGCAGCGGCAGTAAAGGAGATATTCTCAGTGTGCTGAGCGTCTGCTTTCTGAGCTCCCCGGACTTTCAGTGTGTGTCTGTCGGTGAGCCAGCGAGAGCCCCGGACTTTCAGTGTGTGTCTGTCGGTGAGCCAGCGAGCTCCCCGGACTTTCAGTGTGTGTGAGCCGCTCTCTGCTTCACTGAGAGAGAAGGAGAGAAGGAGGAGCAGAAAAGGGGGAGTACCTGATTCCAGTCTCGCCCGCTGTGGGCTTAGAGGAAAAGGGAGTATCTCTTCTGGTACGAAGGCAGCAGACAGCCAATGTGCCTCAACTATAGGAACTATACAACGACTGCCCTGCTGGGTGCTCTGGCTCTGCTTACTTCTACCATGACATAGCCTGCTCTTCTCCCAGGGAGACTAACCCACTAAGGGAACAGACATGCACGGTGGGCACTACCAGGGATCTATGCTGCTGTCAGGTCCTGTTCATCAGTGATTTACCACGGAGGTGAGGCTCTTTTCATATCTCAGTTAAACCCGGTGGTGCACATAGAGAGGAATGTTCAGATACCTCTGGATGGAAGGGGATGGTTCTGAAATTTGTGTTAGGTAGAGAATAAACTACGGGGAACTACAGAGAATAAACTACAGGGAACTACAGAGAATAAACTACAGGGAACTACAGAGAATAAACTACAGAGAATAAACTACGGGGAACTACAGAGAATAAACTACAGGGAACTACAGAGAATAAACTACAGGGAATAAACTACGGGGAACTACAGAGAATAAACTACGGGGAACTACAGAGAATAAACTACAGGGAACTACAGGGAACAAACTACAGGGAACTACAGAGAATAAACTACAGAGAATAAACTACAGGGAATTACAGAGAATAAACTACAGAGAATAAACTACGGGGAACTACAGAGAATAAACTACAGAGAATAAACTACAGGGAACTACAGGGAACAAACTACAGGGAACTACAGAGAATAAACTACAGGGAATAAACTACGGGGAACTACAGAGAATAAACTACAGGGAACTACAGAGAATAAACTACAGAGAATAAACTACGGGGAACTACTGAGAATAAACTACAGGGAATAAACTACAGGGAACAAACTACGGGGAACTACAGAGAATAAACTACAGGGAACTACAGAGAATAAACTACGGGGAACTACAGAGAATAAACTACAGGGAACTACAGAGAATAAACTACAGAGCTTAAACTACGGGGAACTACAGAGAATAAACTACAGAGAATAAACTACGGGGAACTACAGTGAATAAACTACGGGGAACTACAGAGAATAAACTACAGGGAACTACAGAGAATAAACTACAGAGAATAAACTACGGGGAACTACAGAGAATAAACTACAGGGAACTACAGAGAATAAACTACAGAGAATAAACTACAGGGATCTACAGGGAACAAACTACAGGGAACTACAGAGAATAAACTACAGGGAATAAACTACAGGGAACTACAGAGAATAAACTACAGAGAATAAACTACGGGGAACTACAGAGAATAAACTACAGGGAACTACAGAGAATAAACTACAGAGAATAAACTACAGGGAACTACAGGGAACAAACTACAGGGAACTACAGAGAATAAACTACGGGGAACTACAGAGAATAAACTACAGGGAACTACAGAGAATAAACTACAGAGAATAAACTACAGAGAATAAACTACGGGGAACTACAGAGAATAAACTACAGGGAATAAACTACGGGGAACTACAGAGAATAAACTACAGGGAATAAACTACGGGGAACTACAGAGAATAAACTACAGAGAATAAACTAGAGAATAAACTACAGAGAATAAACTACGGGGAACTACAGAGAATAAACTACAGGGAACTACAGAGAATAAACTACAGAGAATAAACTACAGGGAACTACAGAGAATAAAGTACAGGGAATAAACTACAGGGAACTACAGAGAATAAACTACAGAGAATAAACTACGGGGAACTACAGAGAATAAACTACAGGGAACTACAGAGAATAAACTACAGGGAACTACAGAGAATAAACTACAGAGAATAAACTACAGGGAATAAACTACGGGGAACTACAGAGAATAAACTACAGGGAACTACAGAGAATAAACTACAGGGAACTACAGAGAATAAACTACAGGGAACCACAGAGAATAAACTACAGGGAACTACAGAGAATAAACTACAGGGAACTACAGAGAATAAACTACAGGGAACTACAGAGAATAAACTACAGGGAACTACAGAGAATAAACTACAGAGAATAAACTACAGAGAATAAACTACAGGGAACTACAGAGAATAAACTACGGGGAACTACAGAGAATAAACTACAGGGAACTACAGAGAATAAACTACAGGGAACTACAGAGATTAAACTACGGGGTACTACAGATGAGTGATGATGCTGTTGTCTTGGTAACTGAGGAGTGGATGTTACATATCATTATTAAGAATGTATTTCCAGAACAGATATACAGCATCTTGTTTAGGTGTGGAGATGTTCGCCACAGATTTGACTCACTATAGGAATGTATTGTTCTGGTATGCAGGAAGAACAGAGACGACTGTTTCTGGCAGGGGCTGAATATCTAACGAGAGCTGTGTGTGTGTGCTGTGTGCTGTGTGTGCTGTGTGCTGTGTGTGCTGTGTGGTGTGTGGTGTGTGTGCTGTGTGCTGTGTGTGCTGTGTGTGTCAGTCAGTTGACTGCTGCTCAGATGAAGCACCTTAACTGAAGAGCAATCTAGATTCTAGATTAGTGAACATGATGATCCAACCATCTCATTACTGAGCTCAGGGGCAGGGGGGGGGGGGGGGCAGTGACCATTTAGACCTCGCTGATTGTGATTGTCCTCCAGTTGCCACTCAAAGAGCATGTCTCTCTCTCTCTCCCCCACCACCTCTCTACCCTTCAACTCAAAGAGCATGTATCTCTCTCCCCCACCACCTCTCTACCCTTCAACTCAAATAGCATGTCTCTCTCTCTCTCCCCCACCACCTCTCTACCCTTCAACTCAAATAGCATGTCTCTCTCTCTCTCCCTCTAACCACCTCTCTACCCTTCAACTCAAATAGCATGTCTCTCTCTCTCTCTCTCTCTAACCACCGCTCTACCCTTCACCTCAAAGAGCATGTCTCTCTCCCCCACCACCTCTCTACCCTTCAACTCAAATAGCATGTCTCTCTCTCTCTAACCACCGCTCTACCCTTCACCTCAAAGAGCATGTCTCTCTCCCCCACCACCTCTCTACCCTTCACCTCAAAGAGCATGTCTCTCTCTCCCCCACCACCTCTCTACCCTTCAACTCAAATAGCATGTCTCTCTCTCTCTCCCCCACCACCTCTCTACCCTTCAACTCAAAGAGCATGTCTCTCTCTCTCCCCCACCACCTCTCTACCCTTCAACTCAAATAGCATGTCTCTCTCTCTCTCCCTCTAACCACCTCTCTACCCTTCAACTCAAATAGCATGTCTCTCTCTCTCTCTCCCTCTAACCACCTCTCTACCCTTCAACTC